>NW_009210571.1:32179-69742 GCF_000690835.1 Fulmarus glacialis
GCACTGCTGAAATGCATGCTAAAAAGGGACTTTCCTTTCTACTATCCACATTTCTCCCCTTCGGCATTCATGCTAAGGTTCGGTGTTCACTGCATACACCAAAAAGTCAACATTTATAAAGAGATGCTAATGCAAAAGTTAAAGTCAATGCTGATGTAGAAGTTACAATAAAAGCCAGGAGAAGCCGGCTGGATTGCAACACACCAGTTATTGCTGCTCCGGGGGCATGAGGCGCCGCTGTCTGTCCCCCGTGGGCACCACTTGCCCATGCCCTGCAGCGCAGCTGGAGGCGGCTCTCAGCTCGGCTCCTCCTCGTCCGCCCCAGGAGCGAGGGGCCCTGAGCCGCCTGATTTACTGCTCAGAGAAGGGCTGGTCGCTAAGGCGAATGCTGGTCTCTTATATACTGCGCAGGGAACTTACCTCCTACCTCCCCTTCGTGGCCCGACGCCTCGCGGAGAGCCAGCGTTTAGATACCCCGGTCAGCGTGCCCTCCGCCGCAGAGGGGCTCCCTCTGGGTCTCCGTGGGGGTGCAGGCGGTTACCTCCTCCCGCTGATGCTGAGGAAGCGCTTGGCAGAGTGCGCGCGTGAGAGTGAGACGCACGTGGACGCGCACACACGCGCGCACACACACGTGCAGGCACACACGCGCTCCTCCGACTCCGAGACGTTGGTGATGAGCGTGCAGGGGGAGGCAGGCGGCAAGGGACACGCTTAGGTTTTTAAATTAGCCTGAGCAAAACTGCGGCTCTCCTACATGCCCCAGGGAATCTCTGATGTGCTCCTCCCTTCTGGAGGAAGGATTAATAAATTGGGCAGCTTCACCGACAGCCAGCCCCACAGCCAGGCAAACCTCCGTGGCTGGAAAATGGGTCTGGCCCCATGGTGTGGGAGGAAAGCGGAGGCAAAGCCCCCACGCCCAGCACAGGCTTCTGTGCAAGCGTGGGCACATCGTCTCGCTGCGGCTAGCAGGCAGGCTCCTGGGCTCGCCACTTTGCTTGTATGCCAGGGCTTTGCCGAAGTGAAGGTAAATACGAAGCGGGGGATTTGGGAAGGAGCTGGCGCAGGAAACTAACAGCAAAGCAAGGGAAAGCAGCTGATACGGTGTGAGATAAAACGAAGAATGGAAGGGCTGTGGGGTAGCAGCAGCCTTATTGGGTTTTTTTAGCCTCAATCTAATTAAAAGAGATACATAATTAAAATGAAGCAATTAACCATTTTGTAATTAAATACAAAAATAATTAAGTTGAAATTGAACATGATAACATCCAATTGTCAGGACAGGATTTATTTGTACTTTAATTTGATGAATTATTTTCATTGTTCTACTGATTGCGTTCCTGCGGAAAGAAATCGGCCCTTTCTGCAACAGGGGGGACAGGCTCTTATTCCGTGTCCTTTGCGCTTATTGAAACCTGAACTTCAATACAATGTGTATGTGGACCATGATTCCACGTTTCCACAGAAAGGGCTGCATTTTTGCCAGTGCACCAAGGATTTCATGTTATAAGCTACATTTTCCATCGTACTTGTTTGCAACTATTTGGTCCGTACAAAATGTAAAGCACTTTGCTTAAACACTGGTTTTGTTGCTGCATAAATGGTGATGCTCTGCACAGAATTTCAGACCAGAAGAAATAGGTACACAGACATGAAGTCCATTGCAGTGTAGCAAGTGAAGGAATAAATTTACAACCATATTTTGACAGGTAGACCCTGATCTATCGATGTTTATGAACCTGCTTCTGTTCCACTGTGCTTATGTGGAAGATGTTTATGTGCTTTGCTAGAAAAGGGCCTTAAAAAGTGGGGTTACAATTGCCCAGGTTAAGAGTAGGTCACTTAACCTGATGCCTTTGCAGAGGTTTGAGTACGTGGGTTTAGACTTCCCACCTGGAATAGGGGATCAAAAAAGTCTTTTCCTCTTTCTCCGCGCCAACAGTGACAGTATCGCTCATCTCAGAACAAGGGCATGTCTCGGTGCCTTGCTTGTCTTCAGTGGAGCTGCGGTGATTTATGAAATAACTGAAGTCATCTGGGCAAAACACAACGAAGAACAGTTAGAAATACTGTAAGGATGGAGATCCATCTTTCATTTGGACATTTTCAGCTAACAAATTTCTGGCTGGTATGGGGATTTAGGACATGAGTAGTGTCTTTCATTGCTCTTTACTTGAGCATATTGCTATTTGTGTAGCTTTTGGTCTTCAGTACCACAAGTCTTGTGCTTGCAACAGTGATGGAGTGAGCCTTGTCCTGCGTGAATATATATTAGAAGTTCAGTGGACTCTTCCAGACGAAGCATCTATTTCAAGCAGCTGCCTGTAACTGAGGGGAATGGCGACCTGTGGACCTTCTTGCAGTCTCAGTTTTACACTTAGGAAAAAAATATAATACAAGTGTGGATTTATCTGTGAAAAGAATCATCTCAGTTAAGATTAGAGGAACTGCCAAATTTTTCAGCTGCATTGGAGATGGGATCCTGGGCAAGCCTGGTGTTAGGCGCCTCAAAAAGAGGCACAAGAAAACCAAGACAGGCAGATGTCGAATAATCTCCTGCTGCTGCTTACATAGTTCTCTAATACTCAGACTGGTGTAGGGCACAGAAAAACAGTTTAGTACCTATTCCAGAAACTGTTGTCCAGTTTAAGGAGCAAAGTCGATGGTGAGGGTAATTAATAGGAAATCTGTGCTCCAGAGAGAAACCCAGCTGTGACAACGGATATAAAAAGAAGTATGGTAGTGGAAAGTCGTATAGCTCAGAAAATACCTATCATATAGTAAATGTCATCTCATTGTTCAAGAAAATGATGGTCCTCCCCCACAAGGCTGAAAACATGATGCTAAATTCACTTTTAGATGCCTCAGTAATACTGGAAAGATGGCAGAGAGGGAAAAACTCATAAATGAGAAACAGAGAGAAGGTTGAACAAGCTGATTTATGGGGAAAGATTAAAGTAACTAAACACACATCACTCAGCTAAATGACATCTCGGGGGAACGTAATTGCTGACTCCAAGGACTTGAAGGATTGGGCACCAAGGAATGAGAAGAATCCCCAGGGCCACGCAGGGCTGGGAGCTATATAACGGGGAGAAATGGGTGAAACTGGACAAATGAAAATTCAGGTGGAGGCATGAGAAATTGTTCCTTGCGGAGAGATTTCTTGAACTGTGAAATCCTCTCCTAAGGGGACCAGTGAAATCTTGGGTTATTTAGCACTAGATTAGAAAAGCTCTTGAAAGTCTACTAAAAGGCACAAATCTGCATCCTCAGTGGGTGCACTGGGTAAGTTATAACTCTTTTCTATGTCTAAATATTATGGCGCTTTTTTTTTTTTTACAAAGCTGGGCTATTTGTCCCTCGTCTGTAGCATCTGCCTGCAACCCTTTGGTCCTCTGCATTCAACATCATTCACGGCCCCAACCCTGTCAACCCTGTGCTCTGCTACAGCAGATTCTCCGAGCTGAGTCACACCTCAAAGGGAGCCGATGTCACACCATGACGAGACACCTTCCCTGCTTTGTACCCTGCAAGAAGAAGTGTCACTTGCTAAGTGTATAGCATCTCTTCTCTTTCACATAGTTCTGCTGGCAGCAGCAGAAGATGTAGCGGTCTGTTGGCCCGCGCCGGCGGAGCCAGCCCTGGGTGACAGCCAGTTGCACATATGCAGCAACAGGAACAAAACTCTTGACCTTCACTTCCAAAGACATGGACCTCTGCTGAAGGAGCCGCCCGGTTAGCTAGTCCACAGTATTTTGAGGAGTTAATGCATGCAATTTAGTGAAGGATAGCAGAGTAAATAAATAAGTTTTATTACCAGTGACACCAGATTGCGGAGTCATTTCAGGTACGTCGTAATACTCAGAACACAAATTGATCCGGGGAATAAAGTTTCTCAAGAGGCAATGGTTAAAAAATCTTTCAAAATCAAAACAGAACAAGGGTATCGGGACTGCCTTTTGCGCTAGAGAAAAAATACAGGGGTCCAGACTTTGTCCCATTATTCATCTGATTTTTTGATGGTAACTAAGCAGAGCTGGACTGGTCATCCTTCTCCCCGGCAAGCTAAGAAACCCTACAGACAGCTTCACGGCTGTTATCTGAGGACAGCTGGTTCCCAAGCCCACCAAACATCCCACCAGCTGGGGATAGGTGCTGGGGAAGGGGTTAGGGGACCGAGCTAGACTGTGCCCACGCTGAGATCCATCCTGCTGGGGCTGTGCTGGCTGGTGCAGGTCAGGCCAGCCCCTACCTTGTGCTGGTGACAAGGACAGGAATGAGATGTGCCATCAGATCAAGGCAGGCAGAGGCTGTTCACTGCTCTAATCATTAGGTGGGTAGAAATTGTTCATTGCCTTAATCCACGCCAGGTGACGAAGAACAGCCCCTTCTCTCTGGGTTTTCCTGCTTCTAATTTTTTTACACGAAAAAGGAGGAGATGGGGCAGAATGAAAAAGATGTCAGCATCAAAAGGATGATAGTCTCTGTGTCGATGTCTACTTTTTTCACTCTTACAGGGTGACACTTGCATCAGCCGACATTTGCAATGCCCAAGAGCGCCTGTTACCAGCAGACAGGATCCTCTTGACTGGCTGAGAAGAAAGCAGCGGCATAAACATGTCAATAGAGCACCAGCGATTTGTCAAGCGGTTATAATGCGCTAATCAGGGGGGTGGAGGGGAGAAAACCCTGCCAAGACTTAGCCAGCTCAAAGGGAGCCGCTGCTAGTGCATAAAGCCAGGGTTCTTTTATCTGCGGGCAAGCCCAATAACTTCCCGGGAGTCACTCAGTAACGAGGCAGCGCCAGCTCCCCTGGCTTCGCTGGCTGGCTCACAGCTCCTCAGCCCCCCCTGGCCCCCACACAGCCACCCCGTGCTGCCGAGGGATGCCACAGCCCCTGGGTGCCCCAGCAGCAGGGGACGGTGCCGGTGAGCATCAGGACAGCCCTCCGAGCGGCCCGCAGGTACACTGCCTGCGGTTGTCCTCCAGCTGTCCTCTCACCTCGGAGACCCAACAACCTCACTTTCTAGAAGGTCAAAAGAGTTGGGCCCATTTAGAGCCGGGTTATTTGCCACGAAGTACCACTCAGCACCTGATTTCCAGAGCTTGCCTGACATAGGAAAAAGCATTCCAGTCCTTCCGTGGTACTCTCCCTGTTTTTTTGTTAATGCAGCACATCTCAGTTGAGAAAGGCACTTGAAAAGCATTAGTAGGCACAAATAAAAATACGCCCATGCGGACAGGCAGCAAGGGAAGGAGTACTGCAGTCATGAGCAAAGTTGGGGGATACTTCTGCAAACTAGCCCCCACGGTCCTTAAAGATGCTCAACTCCCCCTGGGACTGGCAAAGAAATCTTTGGAAAAAGAGATCTCCCCTGCATCCAGCGTTGTCTACATTCCTCTCCTCCGCGGTCAGACCAGATAGGCACAGTATTGATTCATTACTTCAGGATTTTGGCGGGGGGACGGCTGTACTGCGTATTCCCCATGCTATCTTATCATTAATGCATTAAGGAGCTGAACAAGCAATAAGGGCAAATGGACTTCAAAACACAGGGAACTGTCTCCGTAGGGCTCAGACTGATTTACGGCAATTACGTCTTGGCAGCATCGCCAAAGCCCATTAAGCCCCGCACCTGGCTGTAACTTGAACATCGCCCGGTTTCGAGGGGGGACTCGTCATTAGTCACCCCGGCACTGCCACGAACCCTCCTTCTCTGTGATGGAAGGCAAGATGTAAAACAATGTGGGGAGGATTAACAAAAAGTTAATAGGCTGCAGAGCGCAAATTGATCCGAACTTCAGGGTCGGATACTGTTTCAGATACCGGGATGCTCTGCTGGCCTCCTTCCAAGGTCTGAGGGGAAGGGATTGGAGACGGAGCCTGGAGCCATTGCATTTGACTCAGGTTCTCCTTGTCTATCCGCTTTCTGTTTCATTACCAGGGGTGGGCTGGTTGCTCAGCTATTAATTTTCTTTCCCTGTTTTTGAATTTTTATTGCTTTTTAAAAGGTGTCTCTTTGTGACACCATTACATCGGCAGGGCAGCTGTATACAAATCACCAAGAGAAAGCGAAGCGCTGCTGGAGCCGAGGGGACGGCTTGTGCAAAGCCCTCCGAGGGAGGATGCCACTTGCTCTGAGGGCCGGGGCACAGGAAAGCTGGGTTTGCCGTATGCGTGCTGTTTGCAGCCGGAGGGGAAACTGATAGTGGGGAATATCACACCAAAAACACAAAAAGGGGGAATACTTCTGCAGCATCGGTGCACCGAGGACACGTAAGGAGTCTCATGACAGATCCCGATGTTGGGACAGATGTGGATGGATGAGGTTTTGGGGGCGAAGGCAGCGAAATATTTAATTGCAGATACCACCAGCGCAAAAGACCTTCGGAGGAGTTAAAATTTACTCAGTGCTCCAGAAGTGTTTATGGCCCATATAAAATTTACTAGAAAAATGTCAGATGTCAGTAGATTGTATTAAATGTAAATATTATACAACTCGCAGCCTCCGTTTCTTATTGCAGCTTGGCACGTAGCTCTCGTGGGTCTCCTGTTTGAAGGGGAGTCTCTGGAGGTGCTGCTGCTCGGCGGCGGGTTTGGAAAAGGTTTCAGTGTGAGCTGTGCCAGCCCGCGCCTCCCTCTCGCCCCCATGCCGCACTGCCCGGCCGACCGACGACTCTTATGGTGGCAAGGGTGCCTGGTTCGTCAGGGAAGCCCACCCCGATATGTCTGCCACAGGCGCTGCTGCGACACTGACGTCCATCGCCCCCAAACCGGGTGTGTCCTCGGGCAGCACCCCGGCAGGGAGAGAAGCGGGTGGCAGAAGATGCTTTCCTGGGTCCCGTCATCGCTGCCTCTGGTCCCAGGGGCTGAGCCGGCTGGCTCTGCCCCGGTGAAGTGGGCGCCGGCACCGGGTGGTGTCTCCTACGGGTGATACGGGGAGGAAGGAGGGAGCGTACTGGCATTGCTGCTTGCTTGGAAGACGCTCAAGTGCACGGTGGCAATGGGATTGTGCAGTCGTTAAATGCGCTTGCATTTAATGAAGGGGAAGGCACTTTGTGTGGCTGTCCTGGGAGCTCGGGCAAGTCCCACCGAGGCTGAGCGCGGGCTCGATGCAGCTTTCTCCATCAACTTGTCCCCAACGAGCCTGAGAGACATCTGACACACTTACATTACTGCTGGACCGCTAATCCATTTTATTAGATGTTTCACCAATTTAACAAATTACTGCTTCTTTGGCCTGGCCTGTGGAACTCGAATGCTGTGTTGTGCACAGGATATGACTAAGGGCTTGGTACATCTTTTCAGGATTAAGACGTCTTGAGGATGCTAAGTCATATCAACTTGTTTCCGCAGCCGGGCCGAGCCAGGGAAAGTGAGTCAGTGTAGTGCATTGCAGCTGGTAGCAACTGATGCTGGGAAAGGACTCCGTGCCATGGAACTGATGTTGTGTGTTGCCCTGTTGTTCACTCTGCACGTTACTTTCGCGGTACCAGCTCTTACCACAAAAAACACACGGAGGAATATTTTTTTTTTTTTGCTTGCTCCTCAGAACGAGTGAAGGGAAAAAACCCCAACCCCAAACACTTCTTGCTACAACTTACATCATTTAGAGCTGCAGTGGGTTTCAGCATACTTTTCCCCAAAAGGATTAGCTTTGATAATATTGTTCCTGAAAATCCCTCTCCTGCAGTCTCTGGGAAGCTCACTGGTACAGCACGAGCGCGTACACAAAACACGGGAGCCTGGCCCATTCACGCTGCAAGATAAAGGTGGTTCAGAGTCACACTTTTCCTACAAAAACCATAAATACGATCGCTTTTACAGATAGAAAGATTTTCACTCTGCACTTTAAACAGTGAGTTTACTATTTTTAAGTCAGGAGGATGTATGCTGGTATTATCTGGAAATAGCTTCTGGGAAGCAGTTTCAATTCCTGCAGGCATGTAAACAGGGATGATCCTCAAATACAAATTATATCATGGGTTTTTTTAATACAAGAGACAAGACGTATTAACAGTTCATTCATGTATTTTCCAGGAAGCTGAGGAATCCTGTTGATATTTGGAGGAAGCAGAAATTGCCTGAATGAGCAAAATCCTTCTCTCTAGTCATTATTGCAGAGCCACATCGCGCTTTTGGCTTTGAGAACAGATATCTTTTGTGCAGACCAAAGAAACAAACTCGCTAAAACCGTACAACGAGATAAGCACGTGCAAAGCTATTCACAACAAGCCGAAGCGCCGTGTGCTTATCGGAGACCTTGGACTTCATGAGAACAGCAAAATGTTTAGCCATCCCCTCGCTATTAAGCAGCTGAAAGATGCCCCAGCAGCTCACAGTGTCTCCTGGCAGGCTTAGGCTCAAGCACGTGCCACAGTTCTGCATTTGGCTTCCAGAAGACGATTTGGAAAAAAAATGCAGAAGTTTCCTGCTCAAGAAAGCCCCACCAAATCTACCAAAAGTCGTTAAAATAATCTGAGGTGTTATTCGTGTATTTTGATCTGGCTGTGTGTAAACATGTATGCTTTCCCCCCGATAACAACAGCTAGGTATACACGGCAGAATTTCATACGGGGTTTAGGGCTTGTGTTTCCCCGTAACTCTGCAAAGCTTTTCAGACTTGGGGCGTAGGAGGAACACACCGTGAGCCCCCATGGGCACCTCCACTCTCCCGACAGAGAAAGAGCATGGTTTTTCCTGTCTCGTTTGACATATGCAATAAAAACACTTTGCTTTCCATCTGTTAAAGCAAGAGATTGCTGCAGCGGTGAGAAGATCTCCTTGGATGGACACAGTTGAAAGGTTAGCAGTGTTTATTGATTCAATAATTCTCACATTCTTTCTCGACAGATTATCTTTCCAGAGACATTAGCAGAGGCAGAGCCCAGAAGTGCAGGAGAGCATCTCCGATATGTTAGGAAGGCAAAGGGCAGGGAGGAAAGTTGATGAATTGCTCTGGTCCTGACCTATTAAGCCCCCGGCGCAGATTGGAAGATAGAAAAGGAAATCCATGTACCTATTTTCTATAGGGAACGTTTATAAGGATGCTGTTTACGTTGACCTTTCACACCGAGGTCATGCACCACTTTGTATTAACATATTGGTTAGTCATTCACTGGTGCAGACAGCAGGTAGGGAGAGATCACGGCTCAGCACCTTCTCCCCGTGGGAGCTGGCGAGCTCATGGACAGGAAGGAATCGCGCGCCCTTTTCTGAATCAGGGTAAAGTGCTTTTCTAGAGGCAGAAGAGTGGGATTGCAGCCCCAGAGTACATTGGTCCTGAGTGGCAGCAACTATCAGACACTTGCAAACGCACTGTGGGCTTCCCCAAACCAGACTCACCCAGCCCACTGAAGGGATGAACAGCCCAGCCCTCCTGCCCTGCTTTCCACTGCCGCCCGGTTACCATTTTTTATCAGTTTCAGAGCATCAGAGGGAATCAATGACAGCCCTTCACGTTGCTTTTCGACTCCTTCCAGTAAAAAAGGGTTTGTTACATGCGGGGAGGAAGCCCCATACCTCTGGGAGCTGAACAACCTTGTTTGGAGCAGGCTGCGTGCCCACAGGAGAAGCTTATCACACCTTCCAGCCAGACCATGGCAGCACCTGGGACCTCGTCCCCTCGCCTCTGAGATCAGCCCAAACCAATGTGCCGATTTCCATGATTTCGCTGAAAACTCCTATTCTGAGCACACGACCCCTCCTCTCGCTGTAGGTTTGTCGTCCTTCACAACAGATCGTAGCCAGTGGGTGTTCCGCCCAAGTTTCGGAGTTGGAGTGGGCCCGGTCCTGAGTTGCATGCTGTACCCCCGCAGCCATGGGCATGCTGAGACCTTTAATGGGTTGCTAATTGCTCTGATTACAAGTCAAGACCAAAGAGGAATTGTTGGATGATGAGCTCCCTGGCAGACAAGAAGATACCAGTGAAACATTCTGGATGAATAATTCAGCAGGCAGGAATGGGAAATGAACAACTCTTCTGTCTGCTAAAGGGAAGAAAAAAAAGACTGAAGAAAAAGGGAAGGAAAAACATCTTCTGCATGAGCGAGGCAGACTCCTCTGAGCTTGGGCTTCAGCTTGCGAATGGCAGCACAGCCTGGCTCTGTACGACGGCGGCTGAACACCGTGTGGAGCCTTTGCATGATTGCACCATACCTAGTTACAAAATACTTTGCAAAGCGGAATAAAACCCGCCTCTCTGTAGTGATTGCTGCAACCAAGTGAGAGCTCACAGGCGCAGGTTCTCATGTGGTGCAAATCCCTCAAAATCTATTCAGCTGAAAGAACATACACTAGTCACAAGCTAGCGAGCCATGAAAGCTAGGATAGAGATTTCACTTTGGGGGAAGGCATTAAAAGGTTTTTTTGCATACGTTTTTAGTTTTGTGTCAGTAGAGTTGGAAGGTCTTAGAACAGATTGGTTTCTCCAATATGAAGAAGAACTTTCTGCAAGTGTGGCTTTTTTTGTTTCCAGACCAGAGGAGGATGTGCAAGTATGAGTCTTAGTGCAAGACAGGAACATTTGCAGTGAGGGCTGCTTTTATGTCATGCATCTGCTTAAATGTGCCAATAGCAGTGCAAAACTTTCTGCCCATTCATGGTGCTGCAGTTGCGATATCTTTTTTTCTCTCTTTATAGTTTCCAATCACTCCTCTCACCCCCTGCAGATACAAACTAACTTAATCTCTCTGCTATCTGCTGTCTTAATCCAACGGTGACAACAGCAGCAAATATTTCAATTAAAGCTGCGTTCCACAAGATAGCTTTATTCATTATATTGTCTCCCTTCCTTTGCAAGAGAAGAACTAATTGAGAACAGCCATGTGAAGGACTTGCGTCCAGAAGTCTGCAAACAGAAATACGCTGGTTACTGTTCCAGCGGGGAGAGAGGCAACTGCCTGAGCTATTAGAGCAAACAGCCAGGGTAGAAAGCAGCAAACGGGAAACAAGTGTGCCAGGAGTGAAAGGCTCCAGCCCAGCGTCCTGGACCATCGCTGGATTCATTCCAGATGATAAATTCTCCACCCCCTTGAAAGGTTTCAGTGCTGCAGGCTGCGGGGGAGCCGATTCACTCGGTTGCTACAAAGCTGTCATGGGGAGGTGGGTCTGTACAGACGAGCCGTGGCCCTTGCTTTGGCACCGAAGCCTCAGGGTGCTGCCCATCAGCTGCTGCTAGAGGCTCCCACAAAGGGGGGCAAGGGGGAAACTTTTGGTTTAGGCTCCATTTTCTCTACCAGTTCATGTGCATAACTCAGGTTATGGTACCTTCCGCAGTTTCCTTCCTCCCTTGGAGTCAGATTCGGGTGCTGATTCATTTGTACAAAACTGTTATGATCTCATTTGAGACTTGAGGTCTTAAACCCAGGACATGGGGCTTTGCATCCAACCATTATTTTTTTCTTGGGAAAAGTAGCTCACGTGAGGAGATTATCCTAAACTCCATGCAGTTCTTCTCAGAGGCAAGTGCAAAAATAATTTTCCAGCTTCATTTACAGCTACCTCTAGAGAAGGTAAAAGCCTGCTAAGATGAAGACCGGACACCCCTCTCTCCAGTAAAGAAAGATTCATTTTATTTGGGAGCCTATTGAATCAGTGAATTATACGTTGAAATCTTTTGTGCTGAAAAGCAGCCAAGTTTGCCATTGAGTACTTTCTTAACAAAAAATAAATGAATGGCTGCAGCAAGGTGTGTTGCAATCATTATTCTTGAGCAGAGAGGGCGGCACAGATCCCTACCCGGACGCCTTGCAGCAGTCTAAAGCACGGACGCAGGCACAGCATGCAACATGCAGTCACGGGATTTTCTTTCTCTGCTCTCCTTATCCAGAGGCTGATAGGCATCGCAAACACCCTGAAAGGCTGTGGCTCAGTTTATTGTCTCTTTCCAGACAGTTTTAAGCAGGCTTTTTTAAAAGGGTTTTTAAGAGTTTTTTTAAGAGGTTTTTAAGATGGATAAGCCGGTAAATGTGTGCAGCTGTTGGTAGAGCTCGTCTCTCTGATGATGTCCAGTGGGATCTAAGGAGCAATAGTAGGGAGAGGATTGAAGTCCAAAGTTTCGGTGTCCACCTGCAGCAAACCCACAGTTTTCAGACGATGTAGGATTCTCAGGTCTGCTTCAGTTTCAAACACAGAAAGACCATTTGTCCTTCGTACCATACCGAGCGCTTTCACCATCGCTCGCGCTCCTTGTTGCGTACTTCTATCCCCGGATATTTGTAATTTGAGCTGCTGTGCTGTACTCAGAGGCTCTCCTGCGCCCCAACCCCCACAGCTTGACCCCCCTGTACTTATCAATTTGTCCATCGTGGAAGAATATGACACTTATGAGGGCAGTGTTTGCAGCACGGAGGTCTTTGGTGAGGTTGGAGTGTGCCTCTCGCTTTCGAGTGTTGGACATCCCTTTTTGGCCACTCCAGTATTATTCAGGAACCTCAGTCTGCTGATTCAACCTGAGAAGTGGACAAGGATGGAGTCAGCAAAATGTTGCAGTGTGGGTTTGAAGTCTTCTTTCAGATGCTTCTTCATGGTTTTTATCTCCACAATGAAATACCATAGACTCCGTAACACTTTTCCTTATGCCAAATCTTATTTCAATACCTTAAACAGGAAATAATGCTTTTCTTTTTAAGTGGAAACAATAGACACCCCCCTTCAAATGAGGTGGGACTGAAGCTCAGACCCTAGTTTTACTCAAGATATAAACAAGCTTTGGATAAAAATTCCCTTATTAAATACACCCTGTGGGATATGGCTCTAGGGGCTGTAAGTGACAGTCACAGGCACTGTCTCAAGCTTCTTAAACATACTATCCTTCTTTACTGTAGTTGCATCATCTTTCACTAGTGCTGAATTTGATCTGTTCAAAAAATGTGTGTGTGTAAGGGAGCACAAAGACAATTGTAAAGTAACAAAATATTAAGGAGAAGGCTTATATAAAATCTGGGCGATGCCAAAGCATTCGTGATGCAAATGAACTTGCAAACACAGCCCATCTGCTCTGCTTCAATACTTTTCTGACAATTCAGCGCATTATTTATTTGGTTAAATCATTTTCTGACCTTCCTCTTGCCCTCCTTCCCCAAGGAAATAACCTTGACCTTTTTTCTTTGCAGAGAAATCCTTAAGAGAGGCTTCTGAACGAAAACACATTGGAATAAGAGCAAACACCAAACATGCTATAAATGAAAGCAATTCCATGTCAAGAGCCGCCAAAGTCTTGCTAAGCATTGCAAAGAGCACTTCTGCTCCTGAGAGGAAAGGGAGACTTCGTTCTTCCAGGTGACGCAGACGGTGGGAGGAAGGATTCAGTAACAGTGGTAAATAATTCATGCTTTCAGGAGAGTTCCCCCAAATCTCTGAGGGGTTTTATGTGCTAAATCAACCAGCCACAGCAGAAATGCTTCCTAAGTTGCTCTGGGTAGTGGGGTATCCATGACGTGCCCCTATGTAGGCACAACCCGCGTGCTCTTCCGGGCACGACCATGGCTGGCAGCACCGAGCATCACGAGCAGCTGGACCGTGCGTGCCCATCTGGGCAAGGCAAGGAGCAGCCGGGGCGATGCTTAGCTTTCACGGTGGAGAGGAGGGAAGACTCACCACTCAAGCAGAAACATTTTCAGAATCAAGAATATAAAAAGAAAAGAAAAAAAACCCCAAACTTTTAGAAGTCTCGCAGCTGCTATTGCCGATCATGTGTGTGACTCAGAGGGTAGACTGTACGCTATAAATGGAAATGGGTTTCTTACAATTTGACTGATAATGTCTTAGTTTTTGTAAGAAAAATGTCTTTTGAAGAAATACTATAGTGGGGTGGCAAGCTGTACCATATGTTCTTTGCTGCAGCTGACTTTATAATACATCTCAGCTACACTTTAAACTGTATAGCACTGATTGCATTGTAACTTCCATGTCCTCTGCAGATAAAGTTATGGAAATATAATGATTGCGTTTCAGATACGTGCCAGCACTGCCTATGCTATTTCAAATCATCAGACAAGAGAAGAGCACCTGCTTGCCAAGGCTTTCCCCGCTTGTTTACCACCTTCTACACCACAGCAAGGGAGGCTTGCAGGTCCCCCAGGGAGAGCCACAGCCAAAAATAAAAATTCACGCCTGCTGGAGCTGTGCTTTGACAGTGTAGGACTTTGTGGCAAAGGATGGATGCCTTGTGCCATAACACAGGGCAAAATTAGTAACTACAGCTGCTCAGGCCATTCCTTCAGAGGGCTAACCGGGGAGGGGACAGCAGGAGAAAATCTGGACTTTGCCCTCCTCCCTGAAGGAAAACAGGTCTGGAAATCATAGCCACTGCATCCCAAATTCATCTCAAAATGGCTTGTCTGTTGGGAAATTCCTTGGACCATCTCCTGCCGTACCTCCAGAGAATGCTGACGCCGCTCGCGAGAGCTGCGGTTTGGCCAGCACCCCTGCAATTATTGACCTATTAAATTTTGATATTGCAAGAAGGTTGAAGCCATCCGAAATGCTGTAGTGTGGTCTCCCGGCGGTGCCTTGCTGGGTCGGAGCTAACAGAGCCCTCTCTCTGTCTCTGGATAAACAAACTGGCAAGATGTCTGTCTGCACTTGAAAGCCTGGCTACGTATTGACATTTGCAGGGAAAACAATTTGTCACTGTGAAGCTGTCTGTACAGGGTGAGCCATAGAAAACAGTTGAAAAATAACTTTCTCCCTGAAGATTTCGATGCAGTGTCTTTGTTGGTGATTTTACCAGCAGGCCGCCTTCACCATTGCTTTACATACGATATTTTGATGTAGGGCTGGACCGAACAGTTGTCGCTGCAGAAAGTCTGTTTGCACCACGCAGTTGGCCTCAGTCCTGGGCTGTTGAGGTGCCTCAAAGGCTTTACCAGGTCTTATGGCAGGGAAATGCCGTAAAATCATTGGGGAGCGGCAGGCATCGCAGCGTTAAGGAGTCCCTAAGTCCCTGTGTCTTACCCTTTGCAAGCTCCTACAGCACTCACTGCTGCCCCTCTGTCGCCTTTCGCAATAGGGTTGGGGAGGGTCTGCATGTTGATCCAGATCTCGGCAGCTCTTCCCCTGGCGGCTCCACCCCGTCTCCCTGCCTTCATGCAATATTTTATTTTTTTCATGATACCGCAGCTTGGGGACTGCGCTAACCCACACCAGCCAGGGCTGGCCAAAGTCTCGGGCAGGGCAGGTGCTCAGGCTATATTTTTCCAGTGGCGGCCAAAGCCGGTTTTCCCAATTCCCCCTGTGCCTCCAGCAGGTACTAGGGCGATGTCCCCTGCGTGGCTGGTTATAGTGGCATTCGGCACATGTCACCTTGGGAATTCAAAAAGGGACCGTGCCAAGGCAGAAGGCTTGACCTTTCTGCATCCTCCTAAGCAAGGTTTGAAAGGTGTTGTGGTTTAACCAGGACAAAAGGTTATCATTTAACCCACACGCTGATTGCAAATCATTTTGTATAAGACCAACAGTGAACGAGCAGGAAAAAATGCTGTGAGAGACGGCAAGAGGTGGTGGTTTATGCATTGCAACGTCGTACACCTCCTTCATATACATATATATATATATCAGCCTGAATGCATTGTATCTACTGAATGCTTTATGGGGTGAGGAATGCACAGGCTAAAGGTTGAAAGGAAAATTTAATATCACATTTAAACAGTGACTCAGTGACTTCCAGAGATAATTCCCGATACGCTGGATGGGTCAGTGCCAGAGAGGGAGCGAGTGTGACTCAGAGGCATGGGGAAGGGCGGTGAGGGATGGGGAAGGGGCCAAGGCTGGGAGAGGGGGGCTTTGAGGTCGGGAGGGTGGATGGAGCAAGCCCTTGGAAAGCTCTGTGGGCTGAAAGGATACTGTGGGAAGGTGCTGAGGGGTAGACGAGTGCCAGCAGCTGTGGCAGTGCATGATGAGAAGACACCTCCTGTCCTCAGTTGATGGAAGCTCTCAGGAGCTCCTAAAATTCAGGTAAATGACTTTGGGAGCAAAGCAAAAATAAAGTGTGTGTGGGAAGAGTGCTGGCCCTGGGGAAAGATCCTCGGAAAAAAAATCCCCCAAACAAAGGGCGTTGTAGATTGACTGCACCAAAATAATGTCTTGGTGGAGGTGCCACATGGTGGGAGGGGCAGGACAGGGACAAGGGCACTGAGCCACGCCATGCCTGCAGCCTCACGGTGTGCCATCCCTCCAGCAGTGGGACGGCATCGCTGCCGCTCGCTGCCTTGCCTGTGGTTTGCAGCATCCGTGAGTCGGGGAGGGGAAGGTGCTGCTCTTCCAAGGTTGGACCGCTGCGAACCGTAGTGTCCTGGGCACGGTCTGGGTGCTGCCGTGGTAAGAAAGGAATAAAAAGGAAGGCAGTAGAGACCCCAGGACCTTGAAATGCACTTACATATCCTCTGGGGTCAGAGCCTAAGCTGGAAATAAGAATTTTGGCAAAGCCAACCGAGAGATGGGAGTCTGTCAGCAGGCCAGAGGTAAGAAGTTGATCTATAAAAAAAGGCAAGGAAACATGAAGCTTGCAGTCCCAAATACTGCTAACCGTGACGCCTTACCCAGCTCAGCCACTCAGGGTTTCCCCAGGAGGCAGCTGGGAGACAGCCGGGAGGTGACCCGCACAGCGGCCAGCCCCAGGGGATATCTACACTGGTGTCAACCACAGGGAGAGATGGACCCAGGCGGACCGACGAAGGAAATCGTCCCTATGGAAGAGAAGGGATCTGGAAGGAAACTGGGCATGCATCCCTCCAGCGCTCACGTGGCTTGGTCCTTCCACGGCACGGAAGGAGCGTGCAGGTGGAAATGATGCCGAGGGGGAGTCTGCTGCTGCCAGCGGCGTGGGGAACACAGCTCGTCTGAGTGCTGGGAGGACCCCGACCCCTCAGCGGCGGCAAGGAGTGAGCCACGAGGCCACTTTTTGTGGACGATGCTACAGTGTGCAATGTGAATTGGTGAATATGTAGCAATTACCCTGCCTCCTGGCAAGAAGACAGGACATGGGATCTGAAGGAATGAGCGCCAGTTGGCTGCTGAAGATAAGACATGTCAGGGATCTGTTTACTTGAAGGAGTCAGTCCTTTCTGTCTCCCGTGAGGTTATTAGCTGTGATCCACTCCTGCTGTATAGTAGATGCAATTTTATTGCAATTTGTGAGTAATTAATACCCTTTGCTCACTGTTTTACGCAACCACGTGCACACAAGTTTTTTTAATATACCTCAGATGAAGTATGGTAGGGGAGGATAGTCCTTAGATCAGCATGCACCAAATTCCATCAGAGTACTTATACTCCTATCCTAATTTCTTTGGCAGGCACAGAGGAATCGCAGGATTTGCCTAGACTGGGAAAAGAAATCCCACATTACTATCGGGCAGGATACCAATGCTGTTCCAGACTGCTGTATATTACTATCCAAATACCATTTTTCTCCTTCGGCGCTTGTGCCAGCAGCGGTGTCGATGGAGCAACCTATGGAAAGGGCTGGTTCAGGTCAGCAGAGACATTTTGCAAATATGCTGGCAAAGGTGTTTTCCCTCCTCCTCACACACAAAACGACAGCTGATTCTGGAATTGACTCTTTTTGGTTAAAGCATCATCTTGTAGCTCCCCGGGAAACTTGAGTACCAGGAGGAAAGGAGCCCCACATCGTTACCCTGGCCTGTGAGTTGACCCCTTACAAGCCCTGCTGTCCTGCTCCGTCAGAGCAAAAAAATGCAAAGGCATGTTGGTTCCCTGCTCTCCCATCATTGAGATATCATTTAATGTTAAGAGGCAGAGGACCAGAGGTCTCAAAGGTGGCAAGGGAAGATTTACGGCAGAGTGGCTGTCAGTTGCTTTGGTCTAATTAAATGGCTCCTGCCTCCTTGACTCTGTTCCAGTGCAGTGGAGCTTGACTTGTTAAGCATTAGGGAAGCGTCCTGGCCGCTCACTGTTACTAATGCCTCAGCCCCAAAGTGTGACTGTTTGGCTGAAATAAGCTGTAAAAACCTGTCGTTGTCTCTCTTGGTGGGTGCCCGCGCCTGGGACAGCAGCAACAGACCCCATGGGGCAGGGGGCACCACGCACGGGCAGCTGGACGCGGGGCTAGATGCCTGCTCCCGTGGGGCCACCGCCGCCCTTGGACCCTCTTCGGAGGTGTAGGCACTTCTCCTCTTCTCTGCCTCCTTTTTGGAGGGGGCAATGGGGAGCTGGCGATAGAAGAGCGCTCTGGAGGTGTGGGACCCCAGCGGTGGTCCCATGAGGTCCTCTCCATACGACCCCATGCCTCTCAGGCAGAGGTTGTTCCCCTCTTTGCCTGGGGCCACCCTGCTTCTCCTGGGGCACTTCCCAGCCCGCCCTGCTGCTCTCCGAATTTCTAAGCATCTGGAAACAGAGCCAACCAAGCCATTCACAACAAGTAACTCACCCAACGCCCTCAGCTCATTTTTTCATGTCAGTGAAATAAGGAACAGGTCATGGTTTGAGTAAAATGTGTCTATTAGCCTCAGTCGCTTGAATTATTTTTGATTACGGATTATTATTTGTGTCTTGTTAGCAAATTGGCTGGTGTTAGTCGTCAGAGCACACGCCATCTAATTGGCCGTTTACATCATATGTTATTCCCTCCCTTCCCTGATTGGATGAACTAAATTTTATTAAACAGCAGCCTTCTTTCTCTCTTGTTTGCAGATGATGCATGAACATTTGTAGCTACTTGGCAATTCTGTTGTGAGACAATAAAAGAGCTTTTCAAAATGCCAGGAGAGGAAATCCAGTGCGAATAGTCTTGCAAATATTTACTTGTGCTCGTATTTGCAATATTTTATTGTGTAATGGATTTAATTATGCTATTTATCAAATAGTTATGATTGCTCTCTTTAATGAATTCAAATTTAACTAAGTAATTTCCAGAAATATCTGTCAAAATCAAAAGAAAATGCCAGTGCACTAAATGCACAAGATACGGGAAACCATTATAAATAATTATAGCTATATGGTGCTTAGATATTGCACAAGCATGTGTTTCACAAGTGCCTTAGAGGAGAGAAAACAAGCACCGAGTTACCTCAGATACAATAACAAATTAGCAAATAGTAAATCTCTGCTTCCTCGATTTGGCAGCACCGAGTTGGGACACAGTGAACCAACCTTTTCACCGCAAGTGGAGCTGAGCAAAGATGAACGCACCCAAAGGTCTGTTGCTTCAAGACAGAGCTGTGACACCAGCTGTCTTTTAGACAGCTGAGATGTTTTCGGGGTTTAGGGATGGTTTCACAAGCAGGGCTGCCTCATCCCCGCAGCTTTCCCAGCCCTGCCCTGCGGCCCCGGCCCCGATGCCATCCTTCTCTGCTGCTTGGGGAAAGAGGAAACAGGAGCCAGCAGCAATGGGGACATCTAAGAGTCCCTCAGGCTTAACACATCGGCCGACCAACTCTGGCCGTGGAGCTGCAGCTGATGTTTATTCTGCCGAGACCAAGGAAGCGGATGTGGAGACACTATCCCTCCCTACTTCTTTTCTGCTGTGCATTATATCTGTGAAGCTTCCAGCATCTGCAGAGATAATTTCTTGCTACCTGATTTATCTTTGATGGAAAACAAGAACTACAAGAAAATGTTAATTTCAGAGGTATTCAAGAAAACGTAGACGAGCATAGTGAGACCTTCCCACGATGGGCAGCAGCTGTGCTTTTCATGCTTTTCTTTGAACGATCTTCAAGGATGTGTTCCTGAAATACTGAAGATGAAGTCAGTCTCCAAGTCCAGTCCCTTTCCCTGGAAGCTGAGGGCTGAACATCTTCCAGTGGCCATGACTTGAAAGGCTCCATCCCTATGTCTGTTAAGTCACTAAGCTGAAAGTGATGGGCTGCAAAAATCCCTCAAAATCTACGGGATCTAGGCTAGGTCTATGAAAAAGAAGCAACAAGGACACGTTCTTAACCTAGTCTGAAGGGATGCCTAGTGAGCGTCAGAGAACAGGACCATCTCCAAAACACACGAGTTTCACTGAAATCAAACACATTCTTTCCTCATCTGATTAAAATGGAGGTATTGCCCTTTTCAGTATTGCTGTTTTGACGCATACCTTGTTTGCATATGCAACACCAGCCTCTATTTCCAAGTAAAGCAGTAAATGTGGATTCTTGGACAGCCAAATTCCTCTTTACTAGGTCTGAAGCACCCAAATCTTCAAAGCAAGAAATATTTCCTCCAGCTGTCCATGCACGAAGTTGATTTATGACTAGTTTTCTGTTCAAACCACTGTAATTTTGTGAAATGATAGCAGTATTGATTCTAGCAAGAGTTTCACTTTGCTGAAACTACCAGGGCAGAGGCACTAAATGGAGCCTTGGAGTGAATAATACAGCTTTCCACTTTATCAATTTCATCTGTTTTGCTCCCCACCTTCACTTAACAACTTACATCTCTTCTTTCCCTCCTTCTTTTCCCTTTAAGGCACTGGTCTTTTGCTGTGGTTCACAGCTGTAAATGATGGAGAGTATTTTCTTACCTGGGAACTCCGAGCAGCATCAAAATACACTCTGAGCAATGAATAGACCGCTCACATCTCTGAGTGGTTCGTGTTGCTGTGTGGGAAGCTCTGAAAGATACTGAATTATGGAGGTGAACTTTTTTTTTTCCCCCGCATGGAAGAAAATATTTCTGATTTGGTTTTTCTTAAAATAACAAGTGAGTGAAAATATTTGCTTAGAAGAACTAGGAAGTTCCTTATTCTGGGCTAGATTGTGCTCTCAGTTACATTGATATGAATGAAGATAAACTTTACTGAAGACCATGAAAATATCTTGGCATAAAACTGATCTGAAGACCAGTTCCACAAACAGACAAATCCTCACCTATGTAGGAGAGAAACACAGGGGAGTTGGATGACGTTTCTGGACCAGTAACCTCAACAACGTCCTGTTTTAGAGAATAAGTAAAAATCGCAGATGAACTCCATACAAATTCCATCCATACTCCCCATGCACAGCTGTTGCTGTGTTTCCATTTCTAAAGTCAGAGTGAAAACAAGCAGAAAATACAAATGCTTCAGTGGCACTATTAATTCAGCCATAGGCACAGCATGTATGTCAGCATAAATCTTCAGTAGCCTAGCCAGCATTTGCTTTCTCTGTACTTACTTACTTAAAGAAAGAAATTTCAGAAAACTAGAAGGCTATAAAGGTGTTAGGAACAAATGCCACTCAGAAAAATTAAGAAAAAGCTAAATATGATATTTTTCTGGGCATACATACAACACAGATTTATTTTTGCAAACGGACCATCCGAGGCTCTGGAAGCACATTAGATGTTTGAAGATTTTGAAGCAAGCGTTCAGTAAAAAAAAAAGGCAAATAATGCAAAAGGATTTTAGCACGATTGAATAATAGTTTGGATTCTGCTACAGGAAACAGGGTTTAAGTAAAGCTGAGACACGCTGCATTTCTCCAAAACGGAGTGCGTGGCAGTGGGGCTCCAGCACGCGGACGTCACTGGTCAGCACACAGGGTCAGGTTTGAAGGTGGAGGTGGGTTGCTGCCTCTGTGCTGGTGCTAAATAGCTCCGTGATGGCCATAAAACCCCGCTGCCTGCAGCCCATCCCCTCGGCCCCAGGGAGAGGGAAAGGCAAGTAATCGCTCAGCAGCTCCCGACACGAAGAAAAAACCCACATCGTGATGCAGGAGGGAGAAGGCTTCTGCTTGAGAACCAAGCCAAGCATGAAATTAATATTTCCTTTACAGTAAAAAAAAAAAAAAAAAAAAAAAAGAAAAGAAAGCCTGTAACATGGGAAGAAATGTAAACTTGAGGTGGGAACAGGCTTTGAATCTCCTTGCAAGAAGGGGAACGTTTTGGCTGGTTGACATCTCCCCCTGTTAAGCAGCGCGGTGCCAAAGAGGTCTAGGATGAGCTACACTGGTAGATCCTGACACCCAACCTGCTGCCCAGGTGAAATTCCTGTAGGTCTTGTATTCTCACCCTTCTCGGGAAAATCTTGCCCGTGAGCTATAGGCAGGGCCCGTGCAAGGCTTCAGACCCCCAAAAATGGATTAGCTCCTTCCCCCCCGTCTCTCAGCACCACTTGCCAGGCAGCCAGCCAGGTGCCAAAAACACTGCAGAAAGCTGGCGGGGCTTCAGATGGACTTTCCTGCAGAAAAAGGGCAGCAGCGGTGTGCAGGTTGTGCATCAGAGGGTATTTTTACTTTGATGGTTGGGTTTCATGAAGTCATTTGTATTTCTTCATCCCTCCACTTCCTTTAAGAAACCGCTCCAAAACATCTTGTGTTTGGAACCATCAGCGCTGGGACTGACCAAAACCAGGGTATGAAAGTAAAGCTCAGGCAACCTGAGAAGTATGAAATTCAACCAAAACTGCATCTTGTCTAAAAATGGCACACTTCCTTTTTCCCAGATGAAAATTTCTCAGGAAATTTTATTTGTGATTTGGTTTTTCTGTTTGTGTTTTCTCCCCCCCCCCCCTTTCTTTTTTTTTTTTGACAACCACATCTCAGCGCTGCCCTACCCTTCCCTCCCTTCTGCGGTTTCCCAGGGAGGAGCTCCGCACCCCAAGCCCGGCGCAGCGTGGCCGACACGTTTCTCCTGGCCGGCTTAGCGCAGGAGCGGAGATCCCCACGGCATCACTGGTGCTCTCCAGGGGAGGCAAACTCTCGGTTTTGCCGTCACCACCGAGTAGCTGAAGCAAAGCAAGCGAGCAGCGGGGACTGGCCAACACCCTGGGTGACAAGCAGAAGTGAAGCTTCCCACAGTGGGGAAGAGCCGCATCCACCCAAGACGGGCACGTTTTGGAGGGTGCTGGCGCGGGCAGCGGGCAGGGAAATACCCAACGTGCCGTGCACTTACTGCCTTTGCCCCCCTGAACTGTGCAGGAGGAAGGAGACAGAAATGGCTGCTCTGTGATGGAAACAAATGACCCAGCTTTGCCCATTTTGAGCACAACACGCAGGGGAAGAAGAGAAAACTTATGGAAAATGTAGCAAAAATTTTAGCGCAAGAAAAAAAGCTAAATCCTATGGCTGTTTCAGTTTTGAAAAGCTGGTGTTTGGGAAACCCACTTGAAACTAGGCTTCAGCTGCCTCTGTTCTCCTGCCTCTGCTGGGTTGAGCCATCACTGGTTCATGAGGTCTGATGTGCAGCGATAGTGCTGCTTGGTGCATTGTCTTTTTATTTTTTCCCTGCCATCGGTCCAACTTTTTAGTGACTTGGGCGTACCAAGCACAGATCTGCTTTGAAAAGCTGCGATCTCCTCCTAAGTCAGCAAGCTGCTCCCCCTCTCTGCTAGGAACCCAACACGCCTATTTAAAAAGACAAAATAATTCCCTTTTTAACCTGCAATTGCTGTTTCAGAGCCAGCCTGGCCGGCGCAGCAGGAGCTGGACTCTGGCCGCTCTGCGGTATCTACTTTTCCCAAAAAAATGCCATGCTGGAGGGGGTCTGACAGGAGGGAGCAGCTGGGGCGAGGAGCCAGTCGGCGTGCTTGGGATGCCACCACGCTTTGCTCCCTTCTCCTGGCAGGCTGCCGCCCCGCTCCTGCCCTCGGCGCACCCACAGGCCTTTAAATTCCCCGAAAGCGCTTTGGTTTTGGAGAAAAGAATAATTTAAAAAACAAAAAACAAAAGAAAAAGCAGAGGAAAATTTCTCCTTGATTGCTGAGGCGCTGATGGCAGGACCCCTCCTCCCTGGCGGGTTTCTTTCCCTGCCGAAGCACTTAATCAGGCCGGCCCCGACACCTCCGGCAGCCGCAGCAGCAGGGGCCCACCGAGGCGGCCTCGCGAAATCTCCTCATCACCGGCAAACGGCCCTGATGATGGCACAGCAGGCGTCGAGCGAGGCCGGCTCTTAGCGAGCACAGAGGAGCTTCACCGGCAGAGCTGGAGCATCCCGCCTCTCACCTCTTCTGGCAGGGGGGAAGGCTGCTCCGCCGCTGCCCCGGGCAGCTCCCTCGGGCTCTGGCCGCAGGCTGCTGATGCTGAGGATGCTCAGCCCCGAGCCCTGGTGACGGCACAGCCCGGCAATCCCCGGTTTTGAGCGGGAGGGCTCGTAGCTCCTTGGACAGTGAGGAAACACTGGGATTTCAGAGGAACGGAGGCATCAAGGGGCCACCTGTGACACAAACTGACTTGACTGACCGTTTTCCTGGTGATGCACCTCCTTTTTGCTTACAGCAACCCACCTGGGCAGGCTCGTCCTCTGGGAAGTTGCGCTTTCACGTATCGCATCCATACAGGGCCCTATCCCCAATCTGAGCACAACCCTTGGGCTTTCCCCTTGGCTTCCATACCACAAATACCAGTGCTTTCCCGTGACCTGCAGCTTTCTGCCCCGGGCATTACCAGGGTTACGTGGCTGCCCTCCCAACTTTACTCGAGGTGACATGATTACAGTCCCTGTCTCCTCTGGATAAATGTCTTCAGTTGCTCAGCAACCTCCACGCCAGGATTAAATTAACTTTGATTACAATTACAGACAGCACGAATCAGCCCGCACCATCAGAAGAAAGCAGAGCGCGGGCTGTTTTTTTCTGCAGGATTTTCTTCCCAAAGCGCAGCTCTCGGGGGGAATCACGTCTCCCCCCCTTTGCTTTGTGCCGAGCACAGATGCATGCGAGCCCCAACGCTTTAAATGCGCAGTGGGATTGAGCACATAAGAATTTATTTACGTGCCTGAAAATATTTCCCTGCATGGAGAAGGAAAGCAGCGAGGAGGCCAAATGCTGAAGGCAGCTATGCTCTCACACCAGGGTCCCAAAACTTCCTCTGGTGAAACTGATAGGCTTAAATACAGATACTCATCACCCCCATAAGACCTTTGCTGTCACCTCCTCCAGGTCCTCAAATTAATATATGGGAATGTGCAGTTATTATATATAGCTCCACAGCTCCCCGGAACACGCTTCCCAGCTGGGGGGAGCAGCTCCAAGAACACCCTGGGCGATGAGGGGATGTAGGGGACGGACCCCACAGGGATCAGACCTAAGGGGCACAAAGCGGGAGGGTTAAATGGCTCTATCTGCTGCCCGTGGTCTTCTCTGCCCATGCCTGGAGTAGACCTGCCCAGCTGGCGGGATGTTTTCGTGGTGCCCAGTGTCTCACCGCGTGGGCTGCAGTGGGCTGCAGTGGGCTACACCTGGACCGGCACGAGAGCCTTTGCCCGGGGTCTAGAAACATGAGGGTTCCCATTTACTCCTGGCGTCGGGGACGTCAGGCTGCTCTGCTCCTTGTTCTTGCACCTCTTCATTTCACCACCTCCTCTCAGCAGAAGCGGAGGCTCTCCTTCCCTGGCTTTCCCTCTTCCCTGGCTCGTCGCGCGGGAGGGCTGAGTGCTGGCCACCACCAACCTGCAGGAGAGCCGCTGGCATCGCCCTGAAGTGCCTACTGAGCTTTTTCTTTGGGTAAGAACCTTCTTCAGGTAGGTGGAGAGGAAAACAGTGCAGAGCGGTGTATTGGTTTAGGAACCGGGACTGGCAGCACCGCCAAGAGGCATGTAAAGCCCGGGTGTAGTTAAAATTGAGGCTGGCTTGCTAAATGCCTTAGTAGAGGGGCAGCGTTGCTTCTCTCCCTGGATGAGGAGGAAGAGGAGGAGGAGAGGGCAGGGCAGGGCAGGGTAGCAGCTTTTGCTCCTCTCTGCAGTCCCCTGGCCTGGAGACTTTTGCCAACTTGGTAGAGAGGAGCATCATTTGCTGCAGGAATTGGTCAGCAGCAAACGACTGCTCCCAAGTGGGAGCAGGGAAGGAAGTGTGGAGGCTCATTACATTTAATGTAATTACTCTGGACTTACAGCAGGGTATGCGACAAAGGAATTTGGCCTTCTCTCTTTTTCCCCCCTCCCTGCTTTAATCTTCAATGATATAAGGGTCTGGTCATGATCCAGCCCGTGATCCAAAGCAGCTCTCCGCAGCTTCTCCTTAAACAGGGACACTCCTGGACTTGCACAGGCAGAGGTAACATGGCAGAAAAATTTATAAATAAGCCTAAACTTTGTCCAAGGCTGCTGCTGTGCAGAGGTCTGACGCAAGCAGCTCCTGCCCTGGTGTCCCCCACCAGGCAGGTCCCCGTGCTGCCGGAGCCGCTGCCCCCCCAGCTCTGCCAGGGAAGGGTCAGAGCTGCTCCTTGGCCATCTGCCCATCGCCTGCACAGGAGGCACGGCCACGGAGGCCAGCAAAGGGTTCCCTTTGCCTGGGACCCACCACCGCATCTGCACCACCTGCAAAACAGATAGCTGGAGAGGAGTTGGCCAGGATGTCCCGGAGGAGGGTGGGATACAGGGGCTTTGATCCACCCACTCCTCCTTCCCCAGCTCTTGGTTTTGCCTGCCTTGCTTACTGCTGGGGGAGATGGAGGTGGCTAAAGAGCTGTGGCAGCGCTGTCCTGGCACGCACCTCTTCTCAGCACCTTGTGCACCGGGGTTGCACCCCTGCCCTGGCACAGACCCCCTGGGTCCTGGGTACTGACCTTCACCCTGGGGCTCCCAAGGCTTTTCTGTGCAAGCCAGGCTGGGGGCACCCCCCGCCGGAGGCGTCCGTGGGTTAAGCAGGCAGGTCCCCACGGCTGCGGCAGCGGGCGGCTACCTGCACCCTGGGAAAGCGCGTGGTCATCGTCCGTCACTGCTCACAGCTGTCTTTCTGTATCTGTTTTCTCTCTCTTGTGAGTGTCTTGATGTTTCCTGACACTTTCACCTTCCTTTTCCTTGTGCGCACCCGGGGAAAGTGTCTTTGTCTCACATTCCTGTTTCACAGTGACGCATTTCAGTCCTGCTGCAGCCTGCTCTGACCACTCGCCTGAGCGCAGCGCGTCAGATGCACCAGAGATTGCTGGGATTTGTCTTTCCTAACCGTATTTCTTATGACAGGAGCCTTTGCATAGTCCACGTCTCACAGATTTGGTCAAACAAACCACTTTGATCTTGCGATCATCAAGAAGTTTCAGATCCACGCTCACCTTTTCCTAGGATCAGGCTGGACTTTCACATGGCTTAAATTTGGCTTTCTTCTGTCCCTTGCTGTACTCTTTGCAAACATCTCACACCCTTATTTGTTCCAGCAGGAACTATTCTCTGTGGCTTATCTGTCTCCAGGAGTGCAAAGTTTATCTGTTTTATGCTACCAGCTCTACGTTTGCTCGCACCCCTGAGCAGCCTGCTTTAAACAAAGTCCCCATCTGTGTACACTACTCCTCATTTTTTGATGCTGGAGGTAGCACAGGACGCTTGGTCCTTGCAGTCTGGCCATCAACGATTTGCCACCTCCAACCCACCCTCCACCCAACCCTACTCAGTGCTTGGCAGCAGTGCCTGGAGTCTCCTGCGAGAGAGGCCAAGGCCCACAGCAAGGGTGATAGGGTCAACCTTTTCTTCTATTGAACTATCTGCGTTGTACCCTCTGTGTCCCACTTGTGTGGGAGACACCTCCTGCTCCATGTACACGTGGAGCCACCATTATGGTGTTTTGCAGACAGGTGGTGCAGACAGGCACAGCTCCTTCCTGGTGCTTCCTCCTGGCTGGTGGTCAGGCTGTGCATCCTGCTGGCACTTAACGATGCCCCGTGGTAACGAGCCATCTCTTCCCCGTGCCTCTCAGGGCTCTGCTGCAGAAAGCCCCGGGGCCATTGCCTCTGCACCAGCGATGGATGCTCAGGGTCCCTCCTCCACGGCGGCGCACGGCAGCACTAGCAGCTCCACTTGCCCCTAGCATGTCAGGGCTTAACCACACGTATCGTCTTCTTGACACTTCCAAATGCAGAAAGTGGACTTCTTTTCTTTGTGCTACTGGTCACCAAAATCAGCCGGCTGCGTGCTACAAAAAGAGAGGTTGAGCTATTGCTTGTAAAGGCATCTCCATCTCAAGGGTTCTTGTGATACCCTCGAGTCGTTGCTTCAACAAGGGCTACGGAGGCATCCAAAATGAGATGCCCAGGTGTTCTTACGGCCCGCTCCCTCATCTCAACAGCTGTAGAAATACCATTCCTGGCCATTTAATCCGTACGTGTCAGCCTACAGCCTCTGTCGAAGGCACTTTCTGTCCTCCGTTTCCCTTTCAGGAGCGAGTGTCCACGGCATCCATTTCTCCTATGCAGATAAACCCAGCTTTCAGAATATGAAGGACTTTAGGTCCATTTAAATACTTATTTGCTAACACAAAAGCAAGTCCCCCCATAATTTAATATTCTTCTGGAAGTAATTGGATAGAAGTCCTTTGCTTCTTTTCCTCCTGTCAGCTTGCATTTGTTTAATTTGGCTGTCGTGACATGAAGTGACAGATCCCATGCTCCGTTTTTACAGATAGCAAAACTCTGGGATTCTTCTTTCTGCATTGTTAGAAATTTATGTATTCTCCCCGTTCACTCGTACATCACTATTGTGTCAGATTACTGACCCCCTTAAGAATAAATGCATTTTAATACATCTGACCCAGAAACCTCCCAGAGGGGAGATAAAGTGTAGTTCCGAGAACCAGCTGAATTTGCTGTAGCTTAGAGAGGAATCAGAGAAGGGTCCAAAGCGGGCAATGGCTCAGTGCCACGGCTATTTCCTATTAACAAGCCTCCCGCCATGTCCACATTTCCTGCTGCTCACAGCAGTCTGGTCCCAGGGCCGCGTCCGCTCCTCTGGGTGGGAAGGAGATGCTCGCACAGAGTTTTCTGTGACGCTTTCCCAGAGATACAGATGCAGGGGAGGATCAGGCTTTATCCCTCTGCAGAGCAGCAACAGGCCTGTCCCAGAGACCAGGGATCTGAGGGCCGCGAAATTCAAGGACAGGTATTACTCAAGCTCAATGTCTGCAAGGGCGAGAAGGCAGGGGACGAAGCTATCTGGGGATTGGGGGCATTGCAAATAATGTCTCGTACTACGTTTGCCTGGCTGGCAATGTTCCTGGCAGTTCTCTTTAAAGAATATTTTTCAGAAGAAAGGAGAAACAGCAGGAAATTGCAGATTCAACCTTGTATGGAAATGTGAAGCTGCAGAATGCAGGAGAAAAAAATACCGTCTTTCTCTTTTTAGAAGTCTTTAGATGTTTTTCCTCAAATTTCACACAGTGAATCTTGCTCCCTGTCCATTTTAGCAAGTTGTTTTAGACTCATTTCTATGAAATGCATTCAAAGCCTGAAGGACTTGCTCAGTTCTGAGGATCTCAGGCCAGTAATGCTTTTCTTGCTTTGAGGTTTCTGAGTCGTGTGTTTGGGTCCCTGTGGGTGTCTCCAGTTCAGAGGAAATGTCTTCAGATTATGGCTGTGGCAAAGTGTTTGGGGGAAATTTGTGTCGCGTTGGATGACTCCAGCTACCCATCATGTTATTCCAACACCTTCCCCAAGCACCACAGGCGTTAGGTACTTCATCTCTGTGCTAGAACGTAACAGTGACCAAATAAAGACCTTTTCAGGTCTCTTAATTTACGAACTGCGTGTTGAATGTTATCCTCAAGCAGTTTATAATGGCCACATTAGTCCTAAGAGGCTGGTCCTGCAGTGGTCCTGGCAATGACCTTGCCCCATGGGAACAGCAGATGCGGGTGGACACTGCCACTCAGGAGCCTGCTCACGCATTCGGTTTGCCACCGTGGCTGGCCCAGCTGTGCGGGGCGTGGGTCTGCGTCCACAGGAAGGATGGAGCCTCCCACCGATGAACTTCCCACACAGCACTGCTGAGGCCGCCGGGAAGGTCCTTCACCCCAGCAATACGCTTTGCACCCAGCCTCGAAGGGACCAAACCCTCCACGGTGCTTTCCCGCACACGCAAATGCAAGGTCCCCTTTTCCACCCGCCAGCCCAGACCCTGCGGTCACGAGCTGAAACAGGTCTCTGCCTTCACTGCCGGAGGAAGAAGTTGTGGGCACAGCAGGTAGTTTCACATGAGCTGGTGAAGATGTGCTTGCCACGAAGGTGCGGGGACCAGGGCTTCTGCATGTACTGGGAGCCAGCATACCTCGTTTAGCCTATTATGACAGTAAGGGCTGAGCCTTTCCGCTGTTTTATTACTGATGATCAGTGGTGTAGGGATGAATCAGAAAGCGGCTAAGTTCATTTGCTTGATCTTCCAGGGTAGGGAAGACTGGGTAGGCTCTTCTAATCCGTGTTTCCCTACCCTGAGGGGGTATGAAAGCCAAGAGGAGAAAATAGCTGAGGTTTCAGATCTCAGGTTGATTTTGCAGCGTGGGCAAAAAAAGAAAGCAAGCTTCTCCTCTTCTTTGGAGCTAAAGAACATTTACTCTGGAAGCCCTTGAAAGAAAATAAATATGGTGCAATATGGTGTTGTTTGTACAATCAGTTTTCTGTGAAAAACTTCACTTTAAATTGTTATGGAGATCTGGATAATGTTCATCGCGCATGTGAATTTAAGGACTATGCAGTAGCCAGGGTAATATTTCTATAAATGCCTAATTAGGGAATAAAGCAGGCTACAGAGAAAGATGCATTTCCGAGGGCCGCCCTCCTCCTGACCTATACAAACAGACTCACACACATGCATATATATACATATATATACTAGAGTTTATTTAGATCTAAGGCTTGTTAAACAACCTGGCTTTAAGACTCATGATGAGATTAATCGGGCATGGTAATTACATGTGCTTGAAAATTACTTAGCAATTATACTTGAAGTTACCAAGAATTTCTATGATGAATCACCTTAGGATTTTAATTCTGAGAGAGGTAAGGACAAGGTTAACAGAGGTCTAGTTTGAAGACGGTCGAGCACCAGATAATTATCCTGTGCTGCTGTATATTTACAGCATGTACTGCTGCCATGAATCTTCAGACCTGTTGCAATGTAATTATTTCTGTTTTCCATAACAGGAAATTAATTCTGCACCATGGCTTGGGATTCCCTGCTCAAACCCGTGGATATTTTTTTGTCAGTGGTCCAGAGGGGAGACCTGGCAGTGCCTCAGGTCACGCAGGTGGCTCATCCCATTCTCCTTTCCTTATGCACTGAGACATAGATTAAGATGCCAGATGTCGGGCACCTATTTCGGAAATTTTCATGGAATAGGATTTAAAAAATTCTGTTTTGAGAAACCGAAGCATTTAAGTTCTTTAAAAATGCTTTGTAACGGGCCACTGCTTGCCTGTGTCAGCTGAACTAAGGAGAAGATGGAGAGCTGGCATACAGAAGCACACTTTTTTCAGCTACAGACACCTACTCTCTGCATTAAAACCAAAGAGGCCGTAACTTTCCCTTGCTGGCCTCAACCCCCTCGGTGCGTACGAGGCTGTGGTCCCGGTGGGAGTGGGATGGAGCGGGGGTCTCAGCCCTACGGGGGACCAGGGGGTGGTTTCAGCAGCCAGGCTTGTCACACCGGGTCTGCAGCGGCTGCGTGGGCATCCCCGGGCACGGCGTCGGTCCTCCGGTGCTCAGGCAGGACCGGAACCCTCTTCATGGCAAATGACAGGCAGAGCCCAGCTCATCCTTTGCGACATCCCCGGGTCTTCAACGGAGTTAGTTACACAAGAGAAGGGTTTCATCTCCGGTGCCCAGGCAGCGGGAGCAGGGGAGAGGTGGGGCTGAACAAAATCTCTGCAGCACTTAAGTTCCCAAGTAAATATCTAATTAGAGAAACGTTTGACTTCAATAATAAATGAGCAGAATATCAGGAGACATGAGTACTGGCAAAGTACATCTACGGCAAAGTCTTTACAATGGGGGCATTTTTTTGGCCTGCCCTCCTATTTAAGATCCTCATATAAGTGGAAAAACCATGTGGACATCTGCTAAGGGTAGGGCATGACTTTCCTCGCTCTTGCTCGAACAATTTGGAGGCACCCATCGGCAAACCCACCCTCATCAATTCTGCATCTTCCTGAAAATGTACTTTTAAGCACCTTAATTGCATTTCAGAGATAACCCTGCAGGCAAAGTGACAGGAAGAGAAACCATATGGAGCAGTTTGGCGGTCGGGCTCTTTGTTTTAAATCAATCAAACATCTGCGGCTAATGTAGCTTTGGGCTGCTCCTCAGGAAACATTAGCCCTATTAGTCTGGGCTGGCAGGAACACAAAATAATATATTTATGGACAAAGCACATGTGCATTACTGCTGGAGAGCAAGCGGAGGAGGAGGAGGAAGAGAAGATCTGTGGTCAGCACTTTGCCTTCTTGGGAGGTCAGCTCCAACACGCAAAGAGCAGGGACGGAGGGTCCTGTCTCCTTGCCCCAGCCCTGCGCTGCCCAGCTCCCTGCTCAAGACCTGCTGCCCCAAGCCCAGAGGGGAAAGACCACCAAAAAGAAGCTGGGTGGCTTCTTACCTTAAAGGACATGAGGTGGGAGGGTGCAGTGGGGTGTGTCGCAGTCTGCAGGGGCAGCAATGGGAGAGGAGCGCTGAGTGGTGGGGCCGTGCCCGGCTCCACACCACACCGCATCCCCGTAGGGCTGAGGTACCCCAGCAAGCACAGCACGGGGATCGTGCTCACCGCTTACAGGCGGAGGCAAGGGCCGTGCGTGTGAGGGAGCAGGGTGTTACCGGGCTGAAACCACCATTTTGCACCAAGGGCTACGAACAACTGGAACAGGTTGCCCAGAGAGGTGGTAGATGCCCCATCCCTGGAAACATTCAAGGTCAGGTCGGAGCAACCAGATCAAGTTGAGGATGTCCCTGCCCACAGCAGGAGGGTTGGACTAGATGACCTTTAAAGGACCCTTCCAACCCAAACTGTTCTGTGATTCTATGAAAGCCAGAGGTGGGCTGGTTCCCCATATAGTGTACCCTTTTAAATAGTGACAGCCTCCAGGTGGTTCATCCCATTTTCCTCCCATGTGGTGTCTTTACGTGCGCTCACACAACAGCAGCAGTCCCAAGGAGGAGGTGGGAGGTGGAAAGGGTAACAAGGCTTTTTCATTTACACTGTCATGCAAATACATGTGCATTTGCACGTGCATCAATAAATGAGAGGCATGAGGACATATGTCCGCCTGCCAGCAGCTGTCTAGTCCATCCACCCATACGCCAGTTCCCTGAGAAATGGAGAACCATAACTGAGAGCAAGAAGAGCAAGAGCTCTGGGGCTGCTTCGCTGCCAGCCACTGAGCCTCTGCGGGAGGGAATTTGCACTAGAGAAACCTTAAAAGGTGTGAAAATACTGTATATAATCTTAATTAACTCCCCAACCATGGTTTTAGGCTTCCTTGTTTCTATTCCCTACAGGGGAAAACTAAAAAGCCTATGACATTGAGGGGGATAAGGTAGAGCATCCATATTTAAGGAGAAGTACGTCATTGGCATGTTTTGATTCTGCCAAAACAAAATGTTGCGAATCCTGAAAACACAAATAATTATTGAATTTAAGAAAAAACCCAAACTTATTCAGATTAAGGAGTTGTCTATTAGGTAGGTTGAGACAAACCTTAACTTCGCCCCTTAGTGACACTGTGAAGTAATCATGTAACTATGACATTGCACCTAAGTTTTCAGTCCAGCACTAGATGAGCCTGATTTCCAAAATATAATCTAGTTAATCCTTTTTTTTTTTTTCTGATACTATCAACACTGGGCAGAGTCAGGCATCTGGGGATGCCTTAACTGTGACTTTCCAAATTTTTGAATGTTTATTCCATCTTTGCACTTCTTCAGATTATAATGGCAGGGGTTGGGGAGAGGAGGATGGCAGCATGTGCAATTTGGGTATTCTTTTTTTAACCATGCATCCATGATGCATTTAGCATTAGTGTGTATATATCAGTTTGAGGAGTTTCCTCTTCTGCCCAGGTTGAAAATGTCAGATTTGTACAGTGACTGTGAAATGCAGAAAAAACACTGTTATATGCAGGAAATGTAAATCTGGAGAATACCGGTTGTATTTACATTTCTGGTCTTTCATGAGCATGCTCATTTGTAAGCTCTGGCTTTCTTGCAGGGACGCAGAGAAGCTAAGCTGGTTTCACAAAGCAGAGCTCCTGAAGCAGGTAACTCGGCACGCCCTGCAGACCGCCCCGCTGCCTCTGCAGCTCACACCCCCTCACGTGCCCCTGCATCGTCCTCCTGCCCACACCCTCTCCCCATACCTCTTGTGTACACCAGCCCCATGCAGGCGTGCGGGTGCCCCCCCCCATCCTCCTGCTCCTTTCACAAGCCTTGTGCTCTTCCAAAAGATATGTCAGCTCCCAATGTTTTCAGTTGCACTAAGTCCATTCCTGCCCCAGCAAATATCCCCCTTTCAGAGCAGACACGTGCTTCCACCTTCCTCTTTGAGGGATGGATGAATCACGCCAACTCATGACCCCCGTTCTCCCAGGAGGGAGCTCCATCCGTTATGAAACAGGATAATCTCTGGGACAGATGCTATTGCCTTTTCCTTTCCCAAAGACAAAGCTTCAGTGCTCAACAGCAGAAGAGGGACTCACCCACCATCTTTTGAGAGCCCGTGAATGCAGCCTGTGCGAAATACTTTGCCCCTAAAGGAAGGCTGGAGAAATATCTACACATTTCCTCTGGCGCACTCATGAGAAGGCACAAGCCTGAAGACTGCTGCTAAATTTGTCAAAGGACGTATTTTCCAAAGTACTTCTAACTCAGGCAAATTATCCAATTTATTTGCAAATTATTTGAAAATCCATCCTCTACTCAAAAGAGTAAGTGCTGTAATTCTGCCAGAGATCCGCAGCATCCGCACCAGTCACTCACCACCTTCTCCAAGTGCAAAGAAACATCATAATTCTCAGCAGCATCCCCATCATGCAAAACACACCGGTTTGCTTTGAACTTTCCCAGCATCGCAAGCAAAAGGTTTCCCTGAGTCATCCAGAGCTGAGGGGCTTCAGGAGGAAACGAAGGGATAGCTCAGCTGCGAGGACAGGGGAACTGCTGCCGATGGAGCTTCCCAGTGTGGCTGAGGGCCTCCTGGGAGGGTGGGAAGAATAAGTAGGGGGTGTTTCAGGGAGGGAAAAATGGTAGAAGGGAGTTTGCTTTGAAAATAATGTGTACCTCCACCCATAGGCCGCATACCACGATGGGGGAAATACAGGAGGTAGCTGAGGCGTTGCAGCAGACCTCTCCTGAGCGTCGGCTGCCCCAGGGTCCCCTCGGTGGCTCAGCAGGTACCTGTGTTTTGTGGGTCACAGAACAGGACGGGTCCCAGGCAGCACATGGAGTTTGAATTGACCAAATTTCTACAGCTTCCCACAGAGGATATTACTATTAGGAGTCATCCTAGCCCATGCAATCAAAGGCAATCATCATATACAATATATATGTAATCAACAGCTATAAAAAGGGGAAAGTTTGCTTTCTTGACCCGTACTTTGTGGGAACTCTTTTTCCAAGGAAAGGGTGTGGGAGCTTCTCATCAGCAATGACAGCGACTCAAAGCAAGGGCGACAGTTCTTCCCCGTGCGACTGAAGGTCTCTCGTGACCCCCAAGAGGTGATACTGCAAAAAAGGATTCAGAGAAGAGTCCATATAATCCCAAGTTTAGTTTGTCCTGTCGCCAGCTGCTTGAAAGACTTCAGTGGTGGACCAATGTTGAAGTGAAGGACATGGAAAGATAATTATGCAAGGAGAAATGAAGTCCTTTGGCACGAATGTTTGTTGCTGTGGGGCAAGAGAGGTTGTGGCTACCCTTGTGAGGAGTGTGCCTCACAATTAAGAGAAGTGAGAAACAGCGTGGCAACCACACGTGCATTTGAAGATGATCTGATAAAACTCTGATCCACGTTCAGAAACAGATAGAGGTGTGGGGCAGACCCAGAGGAGGGACGGGACCTCAGGGGAGTTCTCCCACTGCCTTCACACCCCTTTGGATGAGACCCGTGGTGTCCTCCCTCCCAAGGAAAAAGGATGCGCGGGGCCGGTACCAAGTGAGCTTTGGCCCTTGGCCTCCAGGCTGGGCCCCGTTTGCCTCTTGCCCCTTCGTTAGTTGTTCATTGACGAGGCTGCGCTCGGGCAGATTGCGGCAGCCTTTTGCACGCAGGCGGCGAGGAGCCCTGCCCGGCTCCAGATAAGGTCGGCTGATAGTGGCTCTTTGCACCTTCTCCCTGACCGGCACCACCTCTGTGAGCTTAGCAAGACCCATTGTCCAGGAACGTAAAGAGTGGCCCTAACCTTCCCCTTAGGTACCAAATCAAACAGCGTTTGTTTTCTTCTGCTTTCAGCAAGTTCTCTAATTATTAACCGTGCAGAAAGGCTTAGGGTTTACTGCGCGGGTTACTGCAGAGCACCTCGCTCGGGAAGGTGCTCTGCACAAGCCGGGGGGGGGTTTGTTTGCTCCTTGGCGCTCCTGCAAGATAAGAAAGGCACTGAACAATGGGAACCCAATAATCTTCCTTTTTCCCCCTTGACCATTAATTTGATTCATGGTACTTTCTGTTTGCCACTGATGAGTAATGAGCTATTTCATCTTCACTCCAGATCTATGCAGAAATGATAGGTACACATCATGCAACATAAAAGACATATAGATTTAACCCCTTTGCCCAACAATGCGCTGCTAATAACACGTGCCTTAGAAATAGTGCTGTGGTAGCAGAGGGGAGAAGTCTTTTTTTAAAATCTACCTTTGATTAGGGACATACATTTTTGAAGTGACGGCCTGCCAGAAATACAGTGTTACACAAGCTCTCATCATCTGAACCAGCATCCTGGAGCAGCTCATTTTTCTCTCTCAAGGTCATTTTGTTATTATGCAATTGCACCAGCAAGGCAGAGACTAAAGGGGTAAAAAGACAAAGAAGGTTTTGACGCACTCCCAGGAGAACAGGGCCTATCCATTTAAGTACATAAGTTTTAAATTTTCCCCATGCTTTCTCTCAATTTGGCCATTTTTTGGGCAGCCCCTATGCAGTCTGGGGCACAGAAGTGCCGCCTGGCCCTGCAAGCTGGGTGCCTTGGGGTCCCGCTCTCCCCGTGCCAGGCTGCAGCCATGTGAGGAGGGTGCTGTGTAAATACCCGAGCCTCCGTCCCACCCATCCGTAGCACGGGCCATCTTCTTCGGTCTCACCCTGAGCAGTCATAGCCAGAAACCCCCGTGCCAGGTCAGCCTGGCGGTCCCTCCAGCCCAGTCCCCTTTCTCCAGCAATGCCCAGTACAGCAGAGGCTCGGTACCATTGGGACCAATATAGGTTAGGGGCAGTGGCACCCTGGCTGGCAGGCAGCCCTCGCTTATGCCCCCCTGACTCACCCCAAGTGCCAGCAGGAGAATATATGTGAGGGTTAATAGCGGCGCCGAAACAGGGATGGTTTTCCAGAGCCCTTCAGAGCTGACTCATAGGACAGAGCTGAGCCAGGCATGACAGGGGGATAGAAATCAGGGCCCTGACGAGCTTCTCTGTCAATTATCTATTTATTTCGCGCACCGTCTTCTCCTTCTGCCTGTTGGCAACAAGGAGAATTCATAAATGATGGTAATAAATGCAAAATGACAGCTAATCTTAATTGACCAAAGTTTCCCTCAAAAGCCTGGGTCGTGCTGGATGTAATATGCTCTAAATGTAAAAATATAAGCCAGGAAATTACACTGGCAGTTTTACATGCCTTTAATCAGGCGGGTTTTATGCTGCCAAGCAACAAAATCAAGGTGGGATTTAGTTGTGAGGGGGATTTTTTTCCCCAGAATGGGAACTCTGCAGTTTGGCAGCCTCGCATTGTTTCTCCGCCCCGCCGCT
>NW_009210571.1:69854-70318 GCF_000690835.1 Fulmarus glacialis
GGGCGCGGCCCCCGCGCCGAGACGCAGCCGAGACATGCCCCGGGGGCAGCCCTGTATTTTGCCACCAAGATTTTACCTTGGTGGGTTACTTATCTTCTCTCCACCTATAATGCACCACGGACTGTTATTTTTCCAAGAAAACCCTTTTTCTCCCAGGAAACGGGTGTTAATAGCACGATGTTCCCTTACGTCCCATCAACTCCAGCACATTTCTCTCTGGAAACTGGCGCAAAATGCCCGGGGGCTCTTTCCTGTATTTTGCCACCAAGATTTTACCTTGGTGGGTTACTTATCTTCTCTCCACCTATAATGCACCACGGACTGTTATTTTTCCAAGAAAACCCTTTTTCTCCCAGGAAACGGGTGTTAATAGCACGATGTTCCCTTACGTCCCATCAACTCCAGCACATTTCTCTCTGGAAACTGGCGCAAAATGCCCGGGGGCTCTTTGGGGCCGGGGGGGG
>NW_009210572.1:0-207 GCF_000690835.1 Fulmarus glacialis
TATCTCCAGCATTGCTGAGCTACTCCTTCTGCAGGACTGTTTCAAACCAGCCCCACGCAGGAGCTGCTTGCCCAATTTTATTTACCCATGCAAGCAGCCCCTACCTATCATTGACTGTCGGGAGGCGTTGAACCAGAGCCGACGCGCCTCGGAGCAGACCCCGAGGAAAACATGGCACCGCCGTCCCTTTTAGCAGAGGCAGGGCTG
>NW_009210572.1:228-4853 GCF_000690835.1 Fulmarus glacialis
CTGGTCCCAGCGGCACCAGAGGCGGATCAGACTCTGCCGGGGGAGGAAGATGCCAGTTATCCAGGCGACTATCCAGGCAGAAAATAATAGAAACAGGGGATTCATGACATTACCTGATGGCATTTCCAAAGTGAAATTTTAAAATCACAACAGAAAAGTGTAAGTTCTGATTTTTAGGGGTTTTTTTAGTGACACAGAAATTCCCCGTGCAAGCCGCCCCTGTCAGCCAGCTGGCCGGCACTGCATGCCTCTCCTTCCTCCCCCATTTCATCCAAGCCCCACGTAGCCACTCCAACATCAGCAACGACTCTCCAGTACAAGGGATGAAGATGACCTTTTAGCAGGTTATAATTCAGTCAGTTTGTGTTTTATTTACTGCCTGTATTTTGGGGGTTTTGCTTACATTTTTTTGGAAAAAAAAAAGTCACTCATGCAGTTCATGGAACTTAATTTCATGCTCTTAGTTTCAGTATTGAAATTAGTAGCTTGCATTTTATTTTAAATTAAAAAGTCAAAATAGTTTTTTTTTTTAATCGCCTAAAAGCAAATACTTTAATTTTAAAGCAGCACACTGATCTGCTTTTTCCAAAGCAACCCAGGGCAATAGAGATTTTGTTGTAACAATTTCAAAAGTTGACATGCTAGAAAACTCTTCGTTCATAGCAACTACAGAGACTTTAGCAACACAAAGAGATGACAGAGATTTGAAAGATTTAATAATTTTTAATTAGCCAATGTTGGTGCAAATTGGCACTGACTAAAGTATTATCTGTGGGGTGCATCTGCCACTTCTCCCCTGTGAAAAGCCAAAGCCCCTGCCAGGGCTTCCCCTGAGCTCGTCTGCTCCGCATGTCAGAAGCGCAGAGATGAGCCGTTCTGCTTTACTGAGACCTTTCATTGCTCATCAACAACGGCAATTTATTACCCACTCAACCAATACCCACCTAAGTGATTCCAATACAAAGAAATTAACTTTACTTTTAGGTCGCCAGCGCCGTGTTGCTGCAGGGTGAGAAGCCCTGGCGGGAGGCAGCCGCCCGACCTCGGCTCTCCCTGGCAAGAGGCTCCAAAGAAAACCTCACCTACACGCAGGCTGCGGGGCGTTTCGCAGCTCAGCCCACGGAGGCATGCTCCACGCACGCAGATCCCGCGCCGAAGCCACGAGAGAGTCAGCGGAGGCGCTCAGGGGTGAATTTAGAGATGCTGAGCATCCACGTTGCCTTGCAAAGGAAAACGCAAAGCAGCCCCCTCCCACACCGCCCGCGGCACTGAACCACCACCGTCCCCGCAGGTCATCGGGACAACTGCATGGATGGAAAGTTATCCTGGGGGAAAAAGTTACAGCATCCCTTATAAGCGACTGCTTTGAGGCCAGAATAATACATGGAGATTGCCAGGGCCGAGAACAATGTCTGCTTAGAATCATAGAATCATTTAGGTTGGAAAGGACCTTTAAGATCCTCAAGTCCAACCGTTAACCTAGCACTGCCAAGCCCACCACTAAACCATGCCCCTAAGTGCCTCATCTACACGTCTTTTAAATACCTCCAGGGATGGTGACTCAACCACTGCCCCGGGCAGCCTGTTCCAATGCTTGACAACCCCTTCGGTGAAGAAATTTTTCCTAATATGCAATCTAAACCTCCCCTTGAAAAGCAGCAGAGCGTGAGGGTTTGCTTTGTACCGTTTTTGCAGACACCATGCAGATACCCAGTGACCCAAAGAAGCAAACGTGCCAGCCCCACCGACGCCGCAGGCAGCTCTGTAGCCCAGATGTCAGACAAAGGCTGGCGAGGCTCCTTTTGGGCCGTTCCCCAGCTCAGCAAGAAGCATGCAGGCTGCCTGGGGGATACATTCTCCAAAAAAACTCTCCAGGACAAATATGGACCAACTACATCATCTGTCTTATCTGTGCGGTATTCAGCTGTGCATGTTTGGAGTTACCAGGTGATTATATATTTGGTCTTGAAGAATGAGGATGTTTTGGTGCTGAAAATTGTTTCATCTTTCCTGTAAGGAAGCCAAATACTCATGAAACTTGTGGCTTTTCCGATAGAGAAAAGACAAGAATTTATAACTTGCTAGAATTAAACACCATAAGGATCTCTCATAAGACAGGATTTCACCCCAGGAGACTGGTGCTGCAGATGACAAGTAATAACTGCCCCCACTACTCACTTCAAGCTAATTAATCACAGAGCAAATCACCTAAGGAATATATTTTTCAGGATTGTTTTTTTCCCCCCTCTACTGCTTCTCAGTGGGGGATGAAGGGATGGCCAGGTTTCAAAGACGCAGTAATACACTCAAGAAGAAGAATAAGATCCAAGAGAAGCAGTTCAGGTAGCCAACCTACCTTTTGGCTTCTCACTGGTTCGAGGAGGACAGGAGGGACCTCCCGGAGCCGGTCACCCTGCCCAGAGAGGCTGTTTGCTGGAGGCGGGGGGCAGGAGGGGTTTCCTCGGCTGCAGACACAGCCTGGAGGGCCACCAGCGCTGACCGACCGGCCCTCCCTTGATGCAGTGACACCATGTTGACGCTGCTCCCCTCCAGCAAACAGTCACGCAATTCAAGGACAGAGCTGCCTTCCTCCTGGTTATCGCCCATCATCACTTCTTGCTGGTTTTAGCTGCGACGCGCATGTCAGCATCACACGCCGTGCCGCTTCCTAGGGCTGATGGGACCGGGACTGAAATCAAAGAGATACTCCCTCTAGAAGGTATTAAACGAGGAAAGGGAAGGGAAGAGCGAGCTCTCCAGTGGTCTGTAAATAACACATTTTCATTAACGCCTGAATTTCACCTTAGGCCACTTACAAAAACTTATGAATGAATTAAATGCCTTTAATCTCCTTTAGGATTATAAGTATTAAATGGCAACAGAGTGGAAAGAAGAAGCATTGCACACTGTGCCACCAAAACCAGCTCATTAGCATCGCTCGAGTTCTTCTAAAGTTTCTATTTTTGCTATTTTATGACCTCCTTAGACAAAACACCCAAACATATTTCCTTTAATCATGGACATAGTCCCCTGTGCCTTTTTGTGCCCGTCACCCTGCGCTGAGCACAGTCTTCGCTCCAAGCAGCACTATCAGGTGCTGCGGGGAAGAGGACTTCCCCCACTACTTGGATTATTCTAGAGAAAATATTAGCAGTTTTTGTTTAAAAATAAAAACACACTGTTGCAATTTGTAAGAAGATCTATACAGGTTAGACATATCAACCTCCAGCTGACTATGTTTGAATTACTAAATCAATATTTTATTCTTTTAGGAGGAAAAATATCACATCTTATGGAAAATTATTTTTAATACAAACAAAACACAGTTCTTGAAAGTCTCAGCCTACTGTGCTTACAATCACAGCCTTTTCAGATGTAGAAGGTCTTTACTAAAAATGCTCTTTAAAGTTAAATATATTCTTGTTTTTCATGCAGTACTTGTTCCAAGCAGAAACACTGCTTTCCTGTGGTGCCAGGGAAAAACTTTTCTCTTCAAAGTAGGAAAAGGAGAAACATACAAAAGAGTCATTTTGCTTCACCAGGTAAAGCCTGATCTAAGAACAGGGCAATGCAATGCTTGCAGCTTGCCTTGCAGACGGCGGCACCCCAGCACGGTGCTGGGCTGCCCGGGGCTTCCTAACGCTCACCTCCCCTTCTCCCTTCAGCTGCTTTTTGGGCCGGTAAGACCTGATTTGGTATCAGTAGCAATTTACACTGCTGACAAAGTTGGGGGAAGGTGGTGAAGAAAGTAGCCTCTAACAAGTGCCCCCCGAAGTTGTTTTATTTTGTTTTATATGTTTGAGGAGGAGACACTGCAGAAGTTTGAGGAAGAGTCAGTGGAGGTTCTTGTATCAGGAAGGACAATATTGGAATTTAAGTCTCACCACAGCTGTGCTTGCCATGAAAGCAACAACAGAGAGGATTTAAGAGGAAAGCTGCTCTAGCTAAAAACATAATATAAAAATCACTAACAAAAGATGATGCTATGTTAAGAATAGGTTTGATAAATGCTGGTAATTGCATAAAAGAGCTAGTTATATACAAGGGGAAAAAACCCAAATAATTTTGATTGGTTAATCCCGAAGCGGTTTGGTTCAAAGTCAATAATGGTTACAGAAAAATAGATTCCAACAGGCAAATATGGAAAAATTAATTTAGAAAGATACAGACTAGTCCTTAGAGCTCAGCAACTCGTATGTAGAGCAGAAGTGGAGACTCTTCAATTCAATTGTCAAGCTGCCTGAAATTTGCATCTCAAGCAAGAACGAGAACTTAAAGGACAGGCTTTTTTTATCTAGATAAATAACAAGCTCACAAAGAAGGGGGAGTGTTCCGAGCCTGCAAATAAAAGAAGAGGCTGAATTGGCAAAGCAAGCTGTACTTTTTTTTTTTTTTTAATCAGAAGCTAACAACAACAACAAAAAAACTAACTACAGAAGACATTGTGATATATATCTTGAAAATCATTTTCAGAGTTAAATACTGACAAATTATTCAGTTATACAAACAGAGACGAAAAGGAGGATGCATCATGGTCTTCAGTGAAGATGAGAGGACAGGAACAGCTATCTAACTGTAGTTTAAAAAAAACAAAAAAAAACCCGTTCATTTTTCTCCCCAAAGCT
>NW_009210572.1:4866-6248 GCF_000690835.1 Fulmarus glacialis
CACCTGGGTATGGAAATACAACGGATCAGAAATGAGTTGTAAGCAAACACAAACCCTTTTGATATGATCGTAGTCCAAACATCTTTAACGGGGAGAAACAACAGGAAACACAACAGGCACAAGAAGGGTGGAGAACAAAGCGAGTGGGGCAGCTCACAGCTCCACGGCACTTTTTTACTTTTTGTTTGTTTGGGTTTTTTGTTGGGTTTTTTGGGGGTTTTTTAAGGTAACTTGTAGGCAAACACAGTCCACGTGATGCACGTGGGCTTCGGAAGGGCTTTTGAGAAGGATGGCACAGCGGAGTGTTGGGGGTTAGTGCAGGAGTGGTGGGAAGGAATGGGAGGAAGCATTACGGGAGAGAAGCACCGGGATGCGCTGCAGGAGAAACTCTGGGGCTCCACGGCATCGCCTCCAAGGCTTTGCACGGCCTCCAGCACGTGCCCAGCGCTGATCTGCTAACGGACCCGACTCAAGCTTAGGAGGCTTAAATGGCCGAAACTGATAACCTGGCAGGTAGGATGAATAGCAACGGGAAATGTTTAACAGTAAGAAATGTGAGATCAGCCACCTGGGGATTAACTTAAACAAAGGTGATCATCAAGCAGAAACATGAAAGACTTAAATTTACCTTATACCTGTACGGTGACTGCATCTAATTATCGTGTTCTGCTGTGATCACATATGCATAGTTATAAACTGTGGTAGGTACAAAGAAAAGCTAAGAGATAATTGCAAAAATGAGTGTCTAACCCGAGAGGCTGGAAGAAACCTGCCTTACCCTGGGCAAGTGATGGGGGGGACTTCCTACCAACACACCAGGCAAATGACCACTAAAGGAGGGAAAGAACAATTGTTATGTGTTTTCTGCAGTTGCATTTGGCCTGTAAATTAGATGAAAAATAATATTGTCAGCATGAAAGGACTAAAGTCTGGGAAGGCGTCAGGCGTCTCTGCAGGGATGTAAGAGAACAGGAAAGAGTTGAGAAGAGAAGACCAAAGCCCCTGCTTTCTCTGCTATTTTCCAAATTTAAGCATTTATGACCCAAGAGGTGAAGCCTGACTCTGCTGATGTGAGCAGGAACTTCAACAAAACCCTTTACTTACGCGTTAATTTAAGGTTATCAGTTATTAAGAGATTTGGATGCTTAGAAAACCTTAAACTTACTCTTCTCAACGTCATGTACATTCAGCCAAGCCAGCGACTGCCGTGGCCCATGTGCTGACACTCAGAAGTTGGGTTCCCAACACATTTTCATCCATCCACCTATTTCACTTACACAACTACATATTTTACCTTGTATCTTGAAAAATCAGGTTAACGTACACCAAAACCACAGATAGACATCTGCAGGGTCTTATATTAATATCACCCCCTCCCCCCC
>NW_009210573.1:0-6596 GCF_000690835.1 Fulmarus glacialis
TAAATACAGTCTCCACCTGAGAACTTGCCCCAGTAGAGGATTTACCGCATCCCACAGACGGCCGATCCCTCCCTTCAGTATTCCCCCCTGTGAAACGCTGCATCTTGCTTTCCCGTTTGGATTTCTCCAAATTCAGCGTCCAGCCACGGAATCTTGTTTCACCTTCGCCTTCCCGGTTAAAAAGCTCATCTGGCATCAGGTGTCTTCTCCTGGATCAAAGCACTCCTTTCCTGTCTTTTTTGTTAAATTAAACAGGCCACGCTGCTCTCATTTCAAGAGGGATCTCCAGTCATTCCTGTGGCTCTTCCCTGAGCTCTCCCATTTTTCAATCATCTTTTTTTTTCAGAGATAGAGGCCAAAAAATCTGAGCAGGGGTCTGTTATCAAGTAAGCATTCTCCCCACCACCACACACCCTCGTGATTTGGGGAGCTTGATGCCCCTTCCCATTGCTGCCTCTAAGGTTCATTCATCACACAGTTACAAAAGTTTACTTAATTTAATGAAAAACCTGTTAAAAAGAACCTTTGCTTTACATCATGACAATGTCCCAACTACTAGTAGCTGGGGCTCAAACCATGTGGCTCATGTGGCACAGGTGGCTCAACACGTTATTACAAGACTTAGGCTTATTTCTTTAAAAGAAATTTCACTTAGAGAAGTATCTTTTTCTGTGCCTGTGCAGACGTGTGTCAGTACCACAGCTACTCCTGCTGGTAAGATGTCTCCTTCTGCCGTCTCCAGCTTTCTGCAGATCAGAGCAAACCTGAACTGTAGACTCTTGCAGGGAGGGCTTGTTCCTTTTATTTTTCTATAGGCGCTATGCACATCTGTTATGCTGTCTAAACAATAATTGTGCAGCTACGCTGGCTTCCGTATATAGCTGACCTGGATAAGTTGACAGGAAAACACTTTGTCTCCAAAAACAGCATATATTTTTGGGCTTAATTTTAGAACACTAGGTTTATTGCCCATTTCTTTTGCTGTTACGTATCTGGAGAAAAAGAAAACATTGGATATGACGCACATGTCATTTCACAGCGTTAGACTTTCATTCCTAATCAAACACTGCAGAACTTTCGGAAACGACGTGAAGACAGAGCTGCATTAATTAGATGGCATCTCCTGGCTAGGGAGCTCATCATCAAAACTGAGATCAGACAAGACTTCTTCTTCTTCGAGGTCAAACTGTTCCAAGGAAAATTCACTGACCTGGAAGAGAAATCAAGAGTAAATTTCTTTTTCTACAATGTATTTTAGCTTCATGCCTTTACACCTGGAAACAATATATTTTTACCACGTACAAGCCTCCCCGGAATTTACCAACTCAGGAACATTTCTGTTTTGGAAAGACTGACTGACATCACAAGGCAATGAACCAAAAGGACATCCAGCAGCTCTCCTTCTGAATTCCTGTCTGTTCCTCTTCCTATCAGGCTGGAAGGTGCCTTGCGGAGAGAGAATGCCGAATTACCTCCCACACACCATCACAAGGGAAGTGAGAGGGCAGGGGAGATGAGGGATGACTCTTCCAGTAAAACAGAGGTTTGAGAAGCAGCAGGCTTTCTGTTCGACTTTGTTGCTCACTTCTCTTACGGTCATTGCACGTTAGGTCAGTTCTCTGCGGGTTTAAAAGAAGTCAGATAGAAGGGGCATACAGAGGAAAATGCAGAGAAAGAAGAAACCAGCAGAAATTTCATCTTCTCAACTGATTAAAAAAAAAATCTGGTGGACGTTAGTTACTTCACTCGCCAAAATACCTCCTATTTTACTGCTACTCTTCAATAAGAAAGGAAGATAGTTCTGCCCGTGGACTCTAGGTGACTCGGTGTCATCAAATGGAACAACGTGTCACAAGGTTCGTTAGACACTTCCTCCGTGCAAACTGCAGGAGGAGTTAGACACTGCGCAGCGCAGTACTGATGCATCATGTGAGAGTGATGCTTGCTTTTAAAAGACCGTGTATCAGTGATCTCCCCTGGTAAGCAGCAGTGTTTTCAAACTAAGCGAGATGAAAATCCTCTGCTCATGGCTGGCTGCGTGCAAAGGCTGGCACATAGAACTCATCTCACTGAGCACGACGATAAAAGTTTTACTGTTGTACCCGGGGTATTTTTGTTTGATGCATGCTAACAGATCCCACGATTACCTGCAGGGATTTCACCAAAGCTTTTAACAATCATTCCCTCTGGGTAAGGATAAGTTTATGAAGTGCCTTTCTAGATGGGAAGTTTGATTTACTTAAGAAATTATTAAAAAATCATTTGATTTAACCTACTATGACTTTACAAGGATTTTCACTCTCACAGATTCTATGAAAAGCAGTCCTGGACACTGTCATGTGTGAGACTTGTCAAGTTGCACCATAACAGTCCTGTACCCTAACTGCTTGCTTTCCTCTGTGATCTAAAATATACATGCATTTCTGCAAAAGATACCCAAAAAAGCAAGACTCTTAAAACCGTAGTGTGCTGTACAATTCCAAGATGTGATTACCCCCTGGGATTTAAGTCGAGGTAATTGCTGCATAAAAGGAGGATGTCAGAGGCTGTAACAGTTAACCGCTGTATCTCCGATCTCTAGATGTAACATACAGGTCCTGTGGAAAAGCTAAACATCCACTGCTTTTACCTGAACAAACCCCTTCAGTTCCTCTTCCGTTAAGGAGTCTGTGAGCTCCTCTTGGGTGGAATTGTACTCCACGGTCACTTTCCCGTTCTCTGAAACAAGCACACAGAATAAACAGCCAGAGACACAGTTAGTCACTACTCTGTGCAATGACAATAAACCTACCCTAAACTCCAAATGGGACAATTCTGCTTCATAATGGCTTTCAGAGAGAGTGGCTGGTTGGTCTGAGTGAGTGTGCTTCTTTCTCTGGCCTACCTGCCTGTCTTCTCTGCAGAAAACCAAATGGGTCTTACTAAATGGAGTGGAAACTGAAATTGAGGAAGCAGAAATCTGTGGAGAAGATGGAACATGTTAATTGCCGGTCTCTGTGTATGTGATGGACCGTAGGAGGCAGGAAGCACTGCAAAACATCTGAATCCAGAAACCCGCCTTTCGAAAGAACATCTTAAAGAACCCAGAGGAGGAATCTGGCAGATGAAAGGCCCCTCTCTGTAAAATGAGGGTAGCAGCACTGACCTGATCCCACCAGGGTCTGTCCATAAAAGACTAAAGTACTCAGATGCCACATAAACAGGAGTCACCTAAAAGCTCAGAGAGCACAAGACCTGGAACCCAGAGAAAGCAGATCTAGCAGTTCCTGGATAGGCACAGAGCCAGCTTCTATGGTTAAAAACCCAAAGGAGATACTAGCCCCAAAGATGCAACACTGAACGCAACAGTGGGGCGCGGACCTTTGACGGCACCTGGTTGGCTTGAAACCAGGACAGGAACGTGCAAAGTGCTGCAGTTCAGTTCATGTTACCCCTGGAACCAGAACCCCCCCACATCCCTGTTCGGCATGCACATGTAGTGTTAATAAGCTCTCCCTGCCAGGATTTACGCTCCTGGAATTTGGAGTTTCAATGACTTCTGTATCATAAAAAACTCTGACCTCCTGTTGGATTTTCCTTTCACTCACATAGCTCATAGGGTGGAACCACTGTTAAATCATTACAGACCACAACACAAGTTTAATTTTGCCCGAGACCTCCCCAGCCTCAATGAATCCCAAGAAAGGTTCAGAGAAAAAGAATTCATATCAATTATCGTGAAAGTTATAATATCCTTAGCCCAAACACCCCAGCGTTTAATACAAAACCAGGCCTTACCTAAGACTACGAGGAGTATCTTCTGAAAGGCGCTAGACAAAGCCTTCCCGACTGCGAGTTTCTGAACTCTTCTTGTGGCTGTGACAAACTCGAGAGGATCTGGTCACAACAAGCAGCATGTTATTAATATTAAGATGACACTCTGCGTATGAAGCACGCTAGCTGCGTTGCACTAGGAAAACGTAACCAAACACAGCTTTATGGATCTGATAAGAAAGCTGCTTTTGTTTCAGGAGTCGCCGGCAGCATGGCAGCACCCTCACAGGGGCTTCGTGCACCAACCCACAGCAGCACACGATGCTCAGCCCTGTGTCAGGACCCTGCCCGGGGCAGCGGGCAGTGCAGAGCCCCGCTGGCACCTGAGCTGTGCCACCAACACAGCGTGAAGAATCGCATGGCGTGTTCACACCAGGAGCGGCTGCGATGGGGAATGAATAACGCTGCAGGCGAGAGGGAGAGAACAGAGGGTAGGAAAGCGATACTGGTGTGAAGCAGGGAGGGAAGAGGCATGCTCAGGATCCCTTGCTGCGTAGCACAGCAGCTCACAAGGCCCCGCACAGATCCTTGCCTCCAGCTAAATTCAGATACTACATCAGACTCACAAACTGTGCAAACACAAGATTGACCAGTGTCTGTGCCAGCCGCTAAGAGAGACTTCCAGCTGCATCCAAAATGTACCTTCACCATTTTCTACATCTGCCTCGCCGAGGGCAACTCCCCTGGTGTGTACCCCGTGGTTGGGCAGTGTCACCTCTACAGCACACAGATATTTCATGGATCGCTTCTGTAATGTCTTTCCCAGTTCCTCATTCTCACCATCAAAGCCAGATACATTCTGCAGCTGTTGGGAAGACCACAGATAATTAATTTCGATTAAATAGGAAGGGGATTTTAGACCACTTAGGCCTATGCCTGCATACCACAGACCTCCTCTGCACAGCGCGTGACTCCAAGGCAGTAGCACATGGTGGAGGCAGAGCAGGGACGTTTACTGTTTTGACCCTATTTTTGAAATACCTCATAGTTCCCATCCTCTGGGAATCTCAGTCATCTCAGACACGTTCAGCACATGAAGACTGCTGTCAAGCCCTGGCACTGCTTTAATCACAGCCTCCCCCATTTTTATTAACAGAAGCCAAGCCAGTGCTCTCACCCATAGCAATCTTCTCTCCCCAGGCTTTCAAAATACCCCCATTTGTGGTCCAAAATGCAGCTCCTGTAGCTGTCTATTATTTGCTGATTTGAGGACAATTCTTCTTATTCCACCAACCACTCTAATTAAGAAGAGGATGAGGGGAAGGATGATGAATGAATATAAAGGGTCCCTTACCGTGATGATGCGACTGGACCAGCCATTAAAGCCAAGGTAGTGGTTGGCCAACTCCTGGCACTTGTTGCTGTTGAGAGCAAGGACTTGTTGCTGAAACCCTTTCTGCTTGGTGCACACACAAACCTGTCCAGGAAAGAAGAACCCTGGTTAGCCAAGCTTTGCTGGCCACTACAGACACACCGTTGATGGCTCCGGGAGAGTCATCCAAAGGTAACCTACTCCCTGACCACATGCGTGCTTCTGAGATGTGTTCAATATTTTTTGCCCAGGAACGGGCCCTGCAAATTATGCCAGAGGAGGGATGCTGCCATTTTACTGCTTACCTGGGAGCCAGCCGTGCAGGATGCCACCACGGTGGTAGCATCCAGCCAAAAGTTAGTAAACTTTTTGTACAGGGAGCATCACTGAGATCAACAAGTATTTTATGTAATCCCACACTGCTGCTGGAGGTCACGGTGCTGAGTCCTTCGAGTTTCACACCTGGGGCCATTCTGCTTACCTTCAAGGGAGATTTCTGAAACAGCCTTTGCCCGTTGCACGCGCGCTGGGCTCTGCTGGCATCTCCAGCTGAATAAAACTTGATGATGGCGTAATACCCAGGCCCTGCCACGGCAGCATTTCTGTGCGCTCGCACCGAGTAGAGCGGCCCAAATTTGGAAAACGCTGAAAACAGGGAATGCTGAGGGAAAAAAGGAGAAAAAAGGGTTTTTGAAATATCTGTGGGTGTCCCAGGGGCTGAGCACTAACGACAGAGAGAGGACCACTCCTGAGACCTAATTACCTAGAAAACGAGGAAAGTTTTTGGTACTGTTTAACGGCAATAAGCCCTGGAGTAAGCAGCGAGACTGAAGATGAATATCTCTCCATAAAAATAAGCTGCACCTGGCTGGACCTCTGGCCCTGTCGACACTTCATCTCCATTATCATCCAGCCTCTGCATCAGGAGGAGAGCGAAGAGAGACGTGGGATTTTCTGTGCCCCCCATCATTCTCATGCCCAACTGTCTCTTGCTCTCTGCCATCCCGCTTTGTGTGGGCACACTGTTTTGCCAAAGCTTTCAGTGAAACATTAGCATGATACTTTGCAGGCAGACTAACAGGGTTTTGTTCCAGCTTTTCCACCTTTTGCTGGTCCCTTAGTAATTTTGCTGTGCAGAGCACAAAACCGGCCGTGGCACAGGGGCAGAAATCACCCTGCGGTGGCCCCACACCCCCTCGGGGTTGCCCTGTGCCCAGCATGCCTCAAGGAAACAAGGCAACTAAAAAATGATTAAAACACCAAAAAATAAAATAAAAGGGAGGGATTTAAAAATATATTATTAGCATACAGGTGAAGCCATCAGTACACATGGGGCCTTAGCTCCAGGGGGGGAGAGGGACCCTGGGGGCATCCCAGGCCCCACTCCTCATCCCTGGGGTGTCTAGGGTCATGGTCCTCAGCCCTGGGGGGGTCTAGGGCCATGGTCCTCATCCCTGGAGTGTCTAGGGCC
>NW_009210574.1:0-6397 GCF_000690835.1 Fulmarus glacialis
CAACAGCGGCGCGGCCCGTCCGGCGCTGCTGCGGTGCAGGTGGCCGGGGACGGGGAGAGGAGGGAAACCGCGGCGAGACGAGTCACGCCTGCGACCTGCGGGCCGCCCCCAACCCAGCAGTGGCTGCGCAAAAGCTTCTCGGGACAGCGGGAGCACTGCTTCGGAGATGGTTGGTCATATTGAAGCCTTGGACAGTTGCAAATTATGTAAATGATGTAATACAGTTGTAAGCTTAACGATTAATTGTCATTCTCTTATCAAGGATATAGCTCTTCTGTTCCTCCCAAACCTTCCTGGAATACATCATCCTTAGTCCCTGAGATAAGCAGTGTCAAGATGACCCGCACATATAGAAAAGGCTGTATTTCAAAGACTGTTTTAATAAGACTTGAGTGGTTGCCAGGGTTGTCCCTGATAAAGCAGCAAACCTGTGCCCTAAAACTGAACTTTGCTTCAAAATGAGGAGAGGGCACTCACACAGTTTGTGGCAGTGTGCTTGATTTGTGGAAAATACCCACCCTGCACCCTGCGCAGAATAAAGCAATGTCTCCTTTCTAAACACGCTTGCTTAGAGCTTGTTTAGATGACAATATCTTAAAATCCACAACAATGGCCACAGCGGATCCAGGCGCTTCTCACCTGCATGTTTGCTAATGAAAAATCTTTGTACGAGGGAAGCTATACAAACTAAACACCTTCTTGAACATTTCCTATGATGTACGTAAAGCAGTTGCATTGTTATTGCATGACTGACCAGCAGAGAAGTGGCTGCGATAAAAAAAGCAAGCAGCTGAAAGCAAGCTGAGTCTGCAGCACTGCTTTCTCCAAGTCTGCTGTATTAGCCAGCAGACAAGGGCATGCGGATAATGTCTTTTCACTTGAAGTGAAGAGGGACTGTAAGCAGGACTTCGAATGAGAATCTGGGGGCATTGACACTGTTTTGTACTTGTTCAGGTGTAGACTAAAGCTGGAGCTCTGCTCGGTCACTGACACATAACATTCACACCAGCGCAGCACATCTCCCCGATGGCTACTTTCCACTCCAGCCTCCCTTACTTCATCTCCTCTAAGCCCTCCACAGCCACCTGTCTGATCAGGCAGAAACACATGGCACAGGGAGCACACAAGGACCACCTAGGCTTCTCAGGCCTGTGCTCTGTCCCTGGGCTTTACTCCAAAACAATGACAAAAGCATCGAGCATGTCTGGATTTATTTATTTTGTTAAAAGGCTTGGCTGTTCAACTGCAGGGAGAACGGCCCAGTACCAATTTCTCCAGTAATACATTGGGCAGACCAGAGACAGAACACAACACCCACCAAAGGCTTCTCTGTCAGCACAAATGGTTTCAGCATCCCCCTAGAGAGAATGAAGGAAAGGTAGACACAAAGGCCAGCCCATGCCAGGATTTGGAGAGAAGTCTAAAACAAGCAAACGCACTGGTGTCCTTTCTTCATCATTATGGAAGGAGTCGCTGCACCTTCAGCTGGAACGAGAGTATTCCCTCATGCTCCTTTCTGTGTCCAGCTGACCGTGTGCATGCGCCACACAGGTCTGCTTTTGTTGGAGGAAGACAAAGCTACCGTAGGGTTAAATCCAGTGACACTTCCTCTGTTATCAGACGTTCTGTCTCTCCCCTCTCCTATTGCAAGTCTTGGTCATTGATTTGGTAACCCAAAAAAGCAATCTGTTAAAACTTAATTTTAAAAAAAAAAAAAAAGGTGCAAACATGCCTATTTTCCCCCTGCAGATAGCCTATAACATTTCCGTGCATCAGAGGTCAACCTGGTCACAGAAAAAGAATCTGAAGTTGGCAGGACTAGCCAACCTGTGAGACAGGCAACTGCTCCCCTGGTTTTCTGAATGTCGAGTCAATGAAAAGCAAGGGGGCACCTACTGCAGGCTGCCAAGGCTCAGTTTCTCCACTGTGGGCTGGCAGGGTGTATATAAACCACAGTGTTGAAACAAGTTGTACAATGGGCCAGTGCTGAAAGATAAATACCTGCCTCTGTCCTCTACCTTATTGTTTGAGCTGCAGCCTAGACTCATCAGTCCTCATCTGAGCTATCCTCTGATTTTTCATCAGCGGCCACTTTCCAGTTCTTCCTCTTGCTCCTCTTCTCTGGTACTTCACTGTGCCTCTCTGACACAGAATTGTGACATTTCTTTCTCTTTTTTGGGAGCCGTTTCTCTTTTTTCTCCTCAGATTCACTGTCCTCAGAGCTGCTGGTGGTTGAGCTGCTTGCATGAGAAAAGTCACTTTCCTGCCCAGAAGAAGAGGTAGGTTCCCTGGCAGGCACTTTCCTGGTCTTTTTCTTGCGCTTGTGTTTCCCTTTCCTGGTGCTTGAAGTCTCCTCTTCTGAGCACTCGGTCTCCCGGGAGGAATCTGATGATGTTCTTCCCTGCTCCTTTTTCTTTTTCTTTCGCTTTTTGTGTGATCGCTTTTTTTGCTTCTTCTTGTGTGATTTCTTTGGTTTTTTCCGTTTGTGCGACTCACGGGCAGTTTGCTTTCCCAGATGAGATTTCTTCTTCCCATTGAAAGCATTTTGTTCATTTCCTTGTTGCTGGTCACTGTAAAAAGAACAAAGGATGACCAAAAGGAAGCAGACAGGCAGGCACATAGCAGTTGAGCCTTTTCTGTCTCAAAAGTTTTAAGCAAGCCCATCAATTCATTTGGCTAGAGCAGGGAAGCAGATGCTTTGACAGATGTGGTAGCTGCATTTTTGTTTCAAGTGCTTATTAACAGCTTGGGTCCACATCTTACTAATACCCCTGTTTAAGATATTTAAGCCAGAACCAAGGAGAATGCGTACTGAAAGCCACTGAGTGATGAAAACTCATTTACAGCAGATTACTTCAAATCTGTAAGCCTGACAAATACTGTACTCAATGATTCCGTTAGGTGTAGTTTAAAAATAATTAATTCTGTCTAAGGTCGTGTTTTACAGTTAAGTCTCCACTCTCCAGGACACTGCAAGAATTTATATTCTCCAAATAAAGAGAGACACAGAAATTCAGGTACACTATAATGGAAAGGAGAACCTGGAGCTGATATTTGAGAGGGTATATGAGCTGACTTGGATTCAGCCTACTACTCTGGCTCTCTGTTGGCCCAGACAGACCTTCTAGATTCATAGTATTTTAGTAACTCAGGCTAAAGTTGAATGTCTAATTACTATAAAAGATGCAATGCCCTCCTAAGACTCAGACAAGGGGGAAGCACATTAATGGGCTAGATTTTTTTCAGTGGGTGTCTGTAACTAAACAGTGCTGCTTTACATTCAAGGCTGATCTATATTCAAAACTTAAAACTCAGTTTGTAAAATTCCCTGCATAATCTGACAGAAGTAAGGCCTGCTTGCCTTACCTATCTGTATCAAATTCTTCAGGGTACAACTCTTTATAGCCACTGTGACCCCATCTGTAAGAAAGCAGAACCATCTATTAGAAACAGACAAGGTGATTAAGGAAGAAATACAATTCTGAAGAGACAGAGCCACAGAATAAACATGAGTTTAGATAGCAAAGAAGAAGGGCTATCAGAACCTTCCCAACAAAGAAGGAAGGAAATAAGACTGATTGGTTGGTACTATTTAAATACACTTTATGTTCTCGTCTCTTTTCCATTTCTAATTAGGGAAAACTACAACTCAAATTTCTTTAAAATAACTCTGGAGAGCACTAACTTGCATTTCTCGAAATTTTTTAAGTTCCTTGGGCAAAGTAATAAATACTAATCTCAGTTGCTAAGCTTAGGACTGAGCTTTTGCTGCTTACTGTGACATAGGAACTCTATAGATGAACTCAAATTAGGTATTCTGTGACACTGCAAAAGTTCGTGCATGTTACTTATTCATTCTCAAAATGAGATCAAGCATTATTTTATAGAGGTACGTACTGAAAAGAGAAATATACTAACTTTTTGGCACAGGACTCCAGAAAGATGTTTTAATTACAGTTATAATCACAGAACATTAATTCCCCCACAGACCTGTCTGGCATGTTGGCTTCACATTCATAGATCTTTTTATTCCAGGATCGGGCCCTAAGGAGATCATCTTCGACTGGGTCAAGAAATTGTGAGTTCTTTGTTTTCCAGTCAGCCCTGTGGCCCTCTTCATCAAAGCCGTCACTGCGCATCCGACTGCTGCAGAAAGAGAACAGTTGTCCTTCAGCTGTCAGCTCTGATGGAGCAACTTTCTGAGCAAGGGGTTAGTCCAGTGAGAGGAGCAAAAATCCAGCAAGTCTTGGATGTCCATCTATGCAAGAAGACCAGCTATCATTTTAACAGTCACCATTAACAGCTCTCACAAAACCAGTTCAGTAGCTAACACTGGTTTTCAAAACTTACCACGGCACTCTGTGCACAGCAAAATTCTTGACAGAGATGCTCACAATATAAAATTAGAAGAAGGGGTTACCTTGCCTATCACAACAAATGCAGTTCTCTTCCTCTAGAATATGCTGCAGGAGCAGACTAACAATATGTAGTGAGACATACGCTAGTAAAAGCAGCAAAGGGAAAACTGAAGAAGTAGGACTAACTTACTAGAATTGCAATTTGATCAGGTACCAGGACTAAGACCCCAAATTCACAGAAAGCGCCACAGTTTTGAGTGACCTCACATGCCCGTGAGTTTTGTTTCTCACTTGAAATGCCGCACTTCCTGAGCCAAGCAGCAGCCGTGGACTTAGCATAAGTCTGAAAGGTGTTCTCCCCTGAGACTAAAACCACTTCCTGCAACATTCACACTTCTGAAAAATCTTCACGTTAGTAAGCCCCGTCCTCCCTCCCCCCACAAAACCCAGCCCTCCCCCCAAACCCAGCTTGTTTTTATGTAGCTTGTGAGATCCTCAGGTATCTGAGAATGATTTAACGGATACCACACAAGTAGCGGTCAATATTGGTGTGTTATAACAGGACTCCACACCACAACAGTTTTGTTTACTGCTAACCTAAATGGCAATACATTAGACATATTACTTAAGCACTTCCTAGCCCCACTGCTTCAGAGAGCCCGGCCTACTTAATGTTGTATTTTGAAGACTATACATCTAGACAAAGAGATAAAAGGTCAGACTTAAGCACAGGTCTGACCTCTTTCCAGGGACTCATTAAGGAGAAAATAAATATATCTGTAGTCTATGTAGTCTTCATATATTGTAAACACATAGTCATCACAGAATGCTCTTGAAGTGTTATAACACAAAAGGGTTCAGCAACTAAGACAATTATCTCCTTCACACAACTAAAACCCACCTGGAGGTATCTGACAGCATTCTGCTTTGCCTTTTCCAGTAAGCCTCTTCTGTCTGCTTCTCCCACTCCCTTATTTTCCACATTTCTGTCTCTTCCTGAATCTGAAAGTCACAGAAAGGAAACAAGTGTAGCATTAGGCAAACTTTACAGACATGTAGCAGGTAACATCAGCTCCTACCTCAACACTCCTGCTAACAAAATTCACAGCAAGCTTTTCTACCATACTGAAACAGATTATTATTTCTAGCTATAACCAAGGTAACCAAAAGGAGAATCTCTTAATGGTAATACTCTAACAAAGCACATACGGATAACACCATCAGAAATGGTGGGTTTGCCTGATTTTGCTATCTCAGCTGTTCTGGCTACCCTGCCTTGTCATTCATTACCATCCCAAACATACATACTGCTAGAGAATTCTGTATATAAATATCATCTGCAAGGACCAAGCCAAAATGAGAAGGTACACTACAGGCTGAAAAAACACAGCGTGCAAATACTGAGTGGTTTGGCACAGATTTATGTTTATGGACACTGACTGTAAATGAGTGATTTTATAAACATGAGAAATAAATGAGTTGGACCTGCTGAATTATATCAGGAATTAATTAAATAGTTTGCTAAAGTTAACGGAGTTTCTTAATCTTGCACTAAAGTATTGCCTGTGCACATTAACACAAAGTTCAAATTCTTTGATGCAATTAAAAGTACATACACAGTACGGCAAGGAAAAAAAAAATTAAAGGTTTGCTACTTTTAGGAAGGCAAACCTTAACTTTCATGAAAGTCCAGAGAGAATAGGTTTTTCATAGGGCAAGTTTTATAGGTAAATACATATACACATTCCCTCAGCAGGATGAGAACTCAAGAAAAAGAGGATTAAACTGAAAGTGAGACTAACGATGTTTACATAGATGATCTCAACAAGCGCCCTTCCTCCCCGAAAAACGCACCTGCTCTCCCCACAGATCACAATTCGGGCATTCCGCCCGCCCCACTCCCCACTCCGGCGGCGGCTCCGCACCACCGGGGAGGTACCAGCAGTCCCGGGCCTCGCACACGCCACACGGCAACACCCAGGTGATGCCCAGGGCGTCTCCACTCGGACCCGCGGCCAAAAGCCGCCTGCAGAAGCGGG
>NW_009210575.1:0-1610 GCF_000690835.1 Fulmarus glacialis
GGTTGGAAAAGACCCTTAAGATCATGGAGGCCAACCGTCTTGGTCCCAGCAGGAGGACTCGAAGGGGTTCGGTGCCGTATAAATCACTTGGGCTCCGTCTTTGCCAGGTTTATTTTGTACAGGTTTCTTAAGAGTGCAGGTTAAAGGACAGCTCGCTAAAGGGGCAGTTTTTAGGAGCAGACAGGACCGAAACAGTCACAGATGTGAAAGGAAAAAATCTCCTGTTTTCACTTGAGACAAATCGAGTTGAGCCTGTCCGACAGTCCGGGCTTGTTCCCTGCAAACGGAGACGTTTGGGCTTTTCTTTGCTTTTTTTTGCTCCCTCCAAACAGTTTTTTTTTCTGTGCCAAAACTGTCTTAGGAAACTTGGTAATGGAAAAGGCACAAGACTGTTCTTTGGTCAACAAATAAAATGGGGATTATTTACTTGATTCTGGATATTGCTACCATTGACTTTCCTTGACTATAAGACAATAAAATTGACCTCACAGTTGGCAAATTAGAGCCTTTCTGTATTCCCCCCTTCTCCATAAAGACCCATGACTTGTATCCACTATTGTGGAATTCAGGAATCTGCTCACAGGTATCCGCACTCATTTTTAAGAGGGATATTCTGGCTGGATTTCCCTTTTATGCATGATCTGTTGGTCTACACTTGCCTTGAGCACTTGTCGCTAGGGGTGGCAGTGGGTAAAAGAGCAGAATATCTTCTCAAAACCAGTGTATCTCCTGCAGTACCAACGTTTAACAGAAAGCAATCCTTTGTTGCTGAATTAGATGCACCTAATGTAGAATAACCGAGAAAGAAGTCACTTGTTGACTGCGTGGTGTATGAGGACAAGGCGCTTCTCTGCGACCACCTCGCACGCTGGGCCAGCTTCTCCTCGCAGCTGCAGCTAAAAGTCTCGTAAACTGGCACTCACTAAACTCTTCCCACTCCTGTGTTGGCTCCAGACTATCCGTACTGCCTCGTGAGCAAGGAGCTGAAGAACATCATCAGATCCCTGCTGGGAAGGTCGTCCAGCGTGCTGGAGCTCTTCTTCGACCACTGTATTTACACCATGCTACAGGAGCTGGACAAAACCCCAGGTGAGACGCAGTCGGTGCAGGTCCGGGGCACCGACGCACCCGTTGTGCTCCGTTAGTGCGGTGGTTCTTCTACAAGGCGGTCTGGTCCTGAGGCTTTCTGACCACGGGGATGCTGCTGCTCCTCGTCGCCTGTGTTAAGAGCTCTTCTGAGCTCCTCCGTGGAGAAGGTGAGGTGGGAAACTCCTTCTGCGCATCTTGCACGCGGTGAGGGGCTGTTCCTGCCCGGGGGGCTCGTTGGCGTGATGCAAAATGCTGCTGCTGGGGCTGCGGGGTTTCGGGCTGGAGGAGCCGGAACAGGCGTAGCTGGGGGCGAGGTGCCGTCAGCGGGAGAATTGCAGAAGGGAGGGTACGTGGTGGGAAATGCCTCTCCGAGGGCTTTCACATTTGTGCTGCCAAAACCAGCCCAAGCGCGTGTGGCTGCAGCTTGTAAAATGGGGTCTTTTGTCCTTATGAAATTGGGTAAAAGCCGGTTTGTTGCTGCGCTGCAGTAGCGGTGTTTCCTGCAAAGCGAGGGGCCCCGT
>NW_009210575.1:1745-2021 GCF_000690835.1 Fulmarus glacialis
TGCCGTTAGCTTTAGCAGCAGCACCCAGTTCCCGCCTGTCCCCCGCCCCGGCTCTGCCGTCTCCTGCGCTGAATGGCCCCGCGTGCGCTTTGTTTCCGTCACAAAACCCGCCTGACTGATGAAAACGATGGGATGTAATAGCACGCAGTAGTTGATAGCAAATGGTCGAGGTGCTGCTTTGCTTTGGGAGTTGGGTTCGTATGTAGTTCGGGAAGATGCTTGGCTGTCGGTGGAGCTGCCGCGGGGTCGATCTGTGACGGGGAGGACCGAGGGGCT
>NW_009210576.1:0-20606 GCF_000690835.1 Fulmarus glacialis
CAAAGTTGGTGTGTGTACAACTTGGAACATCAGTTTACTTTGAAGGCTGAGCTGCAGGAGGGTTCGTTCTTTCAGTGCTGCTTATCCATTCTGGTCTCCATTAACCTGCAGCTGTGTCATTTCTAGCTCAGAGCTGGAATTAACTTGTTCGAGGAGTCTTCATAGAGCTGCTTTCATAAGTAGTAAAATAGCCAGCGCGTTATGACCCCACGGTTTGTCGTGCACAACAGCAAACCAAGGCTTGCCAGCACTCTCATCGTGTTTCATGATGCAAGCTTTGAGCCAGGACTGGAAAACAATTTCTGGCCTGTCAGAGTGAGGATTGGTCAGTGAGAAATTTAATTGCTCTGATTAGTGTAGTCTTAACGTGATTTCTGCTCAGGGAGGTGTTAGGCCAAGCATGGTCAGTGGGGTAAGCACACACCCCCAGCTTGGAGTCGGATCACTCTACTCTGGAGCGACTCCTGAGAAACTGGTAGATGCCAATCAACAGAAATACATGTGTAAAATGGAGAACTTCATTGAAATTGGCTCTGCATTATCTGGGCTTGTGGCTACAGTGGTACTCACCTCTTCCAGGTCAGCTCCAGATTAGAAACAGCATCCTTCTGGAGAAGGACAGTAGAAGGAGATGGTCTGTGCAAGAAAAATAGCTGAGTGAAGTTGGTGTTGTGGTTTGGTTGTTTTTTTTTTTAAAAAAGAACCTTTATATGTCAGGTGCCTGCTGAGTTTTGCTCGCAATACTGGGGTCTTTAATGGATCTTTAGGTTGTTGAGTGTTGTATTTTAAGTGGGATATGGGTTTCAGTTAAGGACTGCAGGAAAAAGTCTCCCGCTTTGGACACTATTATATTTGTAATCAGCCATTCCGGTTACTGCCCAATGCTGTGTGACTGCTGAATAGGGTCTAGCCAGTCCTTAACACCGGCCTCATGAAGAGGAAAAGGTGATGTTAGGGGCCAACCACAAGTGACGCAGCAAATGGTTGGGTTTCAAAGAAATAATCAACAGTTGATAGTTTGCATTTTGTTTTTTAAATAACACTCATTCCAGGTTTCTGAATATTTACACAGTAAGTGACATAGGACCTCTGTGCTAATGATGGCTGTCACGGGGAAGTAATTGCCCTGCTGGGGATAGAGAAGGGTGAGGAGAGGACTGCTGTACTGTAACGTTTGAACATTGACTGGTTTACGGACAGGCATTATCACGTTAGTCTTTTGGAGATCAACAACCACAAAGCAGAGCGCTGCCAGGATTTAGCAACATCTGGAGGATGTACTTTGGTTTGAAAAAGGCTCACGGATGAACAAGTGGAAGTACCGCAGGCAGCAGAACGAGCAAAAGCTGCCGTGCCCCAGCCTTACTTCTGACTCTGTTAGAAAGTGGTGGGCACGACAATTATGCTATTGATGGCTCAGTAAACTGCTGCTGTTTCAATTTTCCCAAAACGTCTATGACACTACATATTTTTTTTTTCTACTGGTGGTTGTCACTTAATTGTTTGTTCTTACTACGATGAAGAGCCTTGCCATCTGATTTTGTAACTTTTGGCTAATAGCACGGAAAGGTGCTGGCGGATTTCTTGTCATGAAAACGATTCTATCTTCAGTAGTGCTAGTAGCTTTGATGGCAGAAGTTTGGTAGATGTTGTTTCTATACTTGGTTCAAGTTAATTGCATAATTGGTCTTATACTTGCAGGCAGTACTAAAGCTGTTTTTACTTTTATGGAGTTCAAGTTGGAAGTTTAAGGATCGGTTTTGCTTCCAAAAAGGTTTTATTTTCAGTATACAAGTGATTGGAAATGAATTATAAAATTGTAAATTAAAATTCTCCCTTCTTGGAAGGAAGATGCTATATATAGTGCATATATATATATACACACACATGTATTTTGATGCTATATATATTTTAGCCACACAGGTCAGTCTTAATCTAGAAGCTTAAGCAAAACCTCTCTGGTAGCAGTTACACCCACAAAGATTAAGCATTCAAAAATAAAACATCCCAAAGATTAAGATGAGTGCTTAGGTTTCTTAGCTATTTAGTATTTACAGTACTGTGAATAAACATTGCAAAGCTAGCCTCTAACTCTATACATTTTATTATTTGAGAGAACAAATCCTCATCTGAAGAACAGACGTACCACACTTTTCACGTACACTCCAGAGCGTTTTCGCACAGTGGCTGAACTAAAATATGAACTTAAGCTCAACAAGAATTCTGGATGTTGACATTAGCTTGAGGTACTGACTGCCTCAAGAAATACAAAGTATTCATGTTAAGTAACTTATTATACTTGATTTCACCCTTAAACTTATTCCCAATTTTTAAAAAATGAGACAGGTTTGAACACCCTAATGTAATTTCCACTTTTCAAGAACTTGCATTTCTGATATTAAACACACTGATTTCGAATTGCAGCTTTAAACTATTCAAAACATATACTACATAAAAATCTTTTTGAACCATTGAAATGTAAATGCATCAATGCAAAAAAAAAAAAAAAAAAAAGAAAAAGGAAAAAAAAAGGGGTGTCCGTGGTAGCTTCCCTACTCTGATTACTTGGACAATTCCTCTGAATAATTGTTCCACTAGGACTTCAGCAGATGGAGTAATAGGCAAACTTTAGACACGGATTACAAATTCCTGCACAAGTGTTTTTTGTCTGTTTTGTCAATTCAGAGATCTTTCATAACGGTTCTCCAGAAGGATCTTACTCCAAGATTACCCAACAGACTGACAAAGGCAACGTTCATTTAGCCTGCAGGAAGCACCCATATTGCTTAATTCAAGGTTCTCATATCTCAAAGTAATTATTTTGCCAATATATTTTTCTCATGATATATGGAGATTTTAAGGCCAATTTTGTCAATAATTGGTAGAAACTCAAGCAACTTTTTGTTTCCAATTGTAATATTTTGAAAGCATCCTATACTGCCTAATAGTTTCCTTTATCTAGATGTAAGAGGACAGAAAAAACCTTTCTGATCTCCTTTGAATAAAAACCAGCAGGTGACCACTCTAAATGCAGAAAAATCACTTATGAATTCAATATTTATACAAAGCAGTTCTCAATGTGTTCAGACCACAATAAGCATCCAAGTTGCTTAATAAGAAAGACTGTTTTCAAGACATTTGTTATCATTTAAATTATGAATACTGATGCTGGTCCTTATTTTTTGTTCTAGCAATACGGAAGAATACTAGAATCCAGCTTTTTGCTCATTAACACTCCAAGAGCAGAAGAGATTAAATAAAAACATGCGTCAAGTAAGAAATCGGCTTTCTAAGTTGTGATGTTTATGGCCCAGGGCCTGATAAACTCAACCTTAAAGTGTCTTGTCAGTGTTAGACACTATATAAAGATTTGTCTTTTATACTTTCATTTCACAGTCTCTCATTTGCCCATTAAAGGCTTGTTTTTAGTGAATTCTCACAGTATTTCATTTCTTTTTAGAAACATTTTCTTATATACTCAGCTGAAATTCCTTTATATCCATATTTCAACTCTCTTTGATCTTCCCTATATTTAATTTGTGTACTTTTTGTATTCAATGCACTAATTGGCTTTTCACAGCCTGACTTTTCAACTCCGCATGCTAGATCTTATTGCATTAAACCCATTTTTACCCTTATTTCCTCTCCTTTTTTCCAGCTTAATATTTTTCCTTTTTTATTAGTTTTGCGCCATCCTCTTTCCTGTCAGCAATGTGCATACACACAGATGAAAACTGCTTCGAATTAACATGTCGCCCAACTCTTTTCCTATTCTGTGAAAGCTTATTTAAAGACTAATTGGCCAAGCCTTTTAGCTTCTTTAAGTTTCCTATGTAGGCTCCTCTGGAGCCGCGCAGATTTACAGCACCTCTCAGCCTGGCACTCTGACCGAAGCTGTGGGCTAAAAATTGGAATTTGGACAGTAGGTGTGGAGTCATCCATCACTTACCTAGTGCTTGCTTGCATATATCACCTGTCACAGGAGAAATGGTTTGCACCTGAAATAAGTCAGCTACAAGTGGGTTACTCAGAGCTTCAGACAGTTCTCTCTGGCAGGGACAGCTTTTGTCCCTTTAATGCTGTTAACTTTGTAGTGTGTGCATTTGAGCCATCGGGATCGTTGAGACTTCTCTGCACAAGAACAGACCCCTTTCCGGAATATTCGCTAGCAATAATTCATTAAAGACTTTCTTCTCACCCATATTTACTGAGCAAATTGTCCTGCAGTCCAAAGAAAAATTTCACAGGAGGTAAGTGCTGCTAAAAAGAGAAAGGAAGCACTGACGGTGCACGTGTTATCAGCGAGTGTCTAGCCTCTCAAAAAAAAAAAAAAGCGAAGGCATTTGTGTTTCATGCGATATCTACTCCAATCTGGTCTCTTACTGTCCTTTTACTCTTAAACCATTTATTTCTTCAGAAATGCTTTCCAAAACATTTATTATGAAAGCAATATCTCTTTTCTGAAAACTCTTCTCACCTGTGTTTGTCTGAGCCTCACATAGATGATTCTCGATTGGCAAAGGGGCACATGAGGCATGCGTCAGGTAAAAGAGGGCATACATGTCAAATGAAACTTTCCTAGGATAACTAGCTGCAATCTTAACTGTAAAATTGCTACCGGTCGATGGTTATTGATGGCATAAGTCATGGGGACCACCTGCCACCCGCTCAGCAGGGACGCTTGCTTCTTGCGTGCTCCTGGGCACGACTGAAGGGACAGGCTGGCCATGAGGAACCTCATGGAGAATGACAGCCACACCGTTGTTCCACCATGGCCTTGTAGGGCTGTGCCATGCAGACAGAACTCCTAAACCTCTAGATTTAGGGTGTCCAGAGGCCGGACATTTGTACAAGCAGGCTTTGGGTCTCCAGCAGTCAGGCAGCATTTAAAGGACCTAATCAGTTGTTGTTACTGTTGCTGCTGTTGGGGGAAGAGCTTGACTGGCACAAAGGAAAACAGGATTTTATGTGAAATGTTAACACAGTTTCTATGTTATTAAATGTTTAACCTTCACCTAAGAAACTGATAAATATATATCTTTTAAAAAATATTTGTTCCAAATAAAATAGCCTACTTACATGACATTTACATGCACAGATTATTTGGACAGAGTATTCGAGCGCATCTGTTTTGTGCTTCACATCTAGTGCCTTATTTGTTTGAAATAAAAGCTGTAAAAACCCCAAAACAACTAAAACCCACACCCTAAAAAATTCAGTCCATCAGCCAGCATGGGAGAGAATGTAGCCAACATTATCACGGTAAGCCACCTCCACGTGTAGTTCCTTACGGTGTGGTGGTTGTACCAAAACAAAACCCTCAAATAACACGATGGGGGAAAAAAAGCACTGCATCTGTGAAATGTATTTACTGACACAGGGAAGGCAGATCCAGAAAAAGTATCGATGGGAAGCAGACTAGGAAATACTAAACCAGTTGGATATCATCATCCCATGAGCTGGATCCCTTTCTGTAAGTGTTTTCTGGTCTACGTACAGGATACCGTAAGTTCAAATTTAAGAAAGATGAGAGCAAGTTTTTATACACAGGCCACTTAGTAATGATTTCCAGCGGTTAGCAGGACAATTGCCATAGACATTTATTGCACTTTTTTGGTCTCCCTAGTTTTGAAACGAGACTCCAGCTGCCCAGGAGCTGGCAGGATTCCGCAATATCACCCCAGCGGAACAACTCAGAAGGTACTTTGCGCAGGAATCACACCTGAGAGATACAGAGGAAGAGATTAAACAGGCTTTGGAGTCTTATCCCTGAGAAAAATCTGGATGAAACCTGAAAGCACAGATATTTTCACAAAGCTTACTTTAACTAGAAATGGGACTCTCACTTTTTTCCTCTAAAAGCACACATGTCATTTCTAAACAAGTGCTTAAGAGTCTAATACTGGTTTTGTTTCTTTTTCTTTATTTTTAACCAACATTCAAAAATCAATTGGGATAGACTTTTACGAAACAAAATCTGGAAACATAATGAAGAACAAATTCAGTAAAGCAAAGCCTTACACTTTCTGTTTCAGAAGGAAAATTGAAGAAAAGAAAGAAAAATAGAGAGAAAAAGAAAGAGAAAAGATTTATTAGTGATGCCTTAAGAGGCTACAAAAGCCTTAAGAGTCAGTAAATTATCAGAACTAGACCACATTTATCTGAGCCTTTTACCAGAATTAAGGTTGATATCTACTAAGGAAAAATGCAAAATAAAAGTTCGGGGAAGCCAAATGAGATTGTGGAAAACCAAAATAAACAGTTTCATCCACTCTCAAAGAAGTGTCAGAATATTAAAACCTAACAAGCTGCAATCTTTTTCCTCACTTTTAAAAATTATTCTAATATTTGATGATGGCTGACAGCAAAGTAGGGACTCATCAGAGATTGTGGAGGCAGAGGAAAGAGGGAAGGGAAATCCACTTGTACGTAGGTCAATGTTCCTTCGTTGGCAATTTAGAGAAGATAATTTTGACACAATACAGCCATGAAATCAGTTTAGTCATGTGCTATGGCAAAATGATCTATATGCTCATAAAATGAGCGACTAGTGAAAGTGAAAAAGAAGTTCAAAATCTTATGGTTAAACTGGAATATATTTAATCTCTCAATCTAAACGCTTACTTCAGTCCAATGCATTACTCTGTTTTTTTCAGCATGCTATTTAAAATACAAGCAACAAAGCCTGGATTTTACAGGGGAAGAAGACTTGGCAGTCTGTATCTGTTTCCTTATAGAACACTTTGTTAAATGCATGCAATGAATTAATTAGAAAATACAACAGAGAAACACAAAGCTTTGCTGTTTATTAGGCTTATTAGATAGACTAATTAATATTGCTAGATACAGCATCCGGATTAGCGAATAACTGGCCAATTCAATTGAAAGCGGATTGGAAAAAAAATAAGGCAACTGGAACCTAAATCACCCTGATGGGATAAGGGACGTGATGGATTGAAATGGAAAAACTGAAGAGTGTTGGGCCACGGCATGGGAGCTGAATAGTGTGAATATCCATACCACGGCTCTGGAGAGGTTAATTCACGTGCCGGGCACAGGAACAGCAGAACACGGGCTCTGCTGCTGTTTCCTCCACGCTGCTGCTGTTTCTCTTTAAGCACCAATTTGGGAGTTTTGTCCTCATTTGTAGTTTGGAAGGTAAAAATAGACGAGAGAAAGAAAAATGATTTTGCGAAACAGGGAGGATTGTTTTTACACCTCGTTTGAAGCCTGCGGAGAAAGAATAAAAAGCACGTTGGTTTTTTGAAACGCCTGGTTCACGTGCCATCTCCAACACCTCGCAGGGGGCACTGCCCCTCAGCCCCCTGCACAGACCTTCGTCCCCCAAACCTGCATCCCCCGCCCCGCTCCCCAACTCCTTCCTGACCCACTCCCCAGGGTATTATTCAGGGCACTCCTCTTGGTCGCATGTGCTGGTGACCAGCACACCCTGGGAAAGGGATTTTCCTCTAGCTGCCAGTCCTGAGAACAGGGTTTGCAGATGAGGGAGAGGTGGCTGAAAGCTGACTTATGCTTTCCCTCCCTGTTTTCTCTACGAGTAATTAAAGATCAGCATTGCTCAAATTGTACACCAGCCCATCCGATGGGTTGCACGACTGGGCGTCACCAGTGGAGCTGCTCATTTAGCTCCGACCGGTTCCAGATGGTGCAGACTCCAGCCTGCTATTTCAGCAGGGCTAATGGGATTAAAGAGCAAAAAACTTTCCCCACTGAAGTAAACAGAAATGACAGGCTGAATAATACGTAGCTTTTAAGGTTATCTTTTACGTGGTTCAGCTGACAGATATTTTTACCCTGTTTGTCTCAAGTCAGAATCTTTTCCACTTAAATTAAAATAACTGTTGATTTATTAAATCAAGGCGAAAGTGAGTTACATGTCTTACAAGGTAAACACTTAAAAATATCTAACAGAAATGTAACTGCTTGCTTAAAATTGACAAAATGCAATCTATTCAGCAAAAAAATTCCTTTTGATATAACCATCAGTATGCAAGTGCAAAGCAAGCTGTGCTTTCCACAGCACCTTCCATTACTTCAAATGCAATATGAGATATGAAACACTTTTAGGAATGTTTTTCCACTACATTTATTAGGTTTGCCTTTATGTATTCATGGCAGCGCTGCACACAATTGTTATTGTAGATTCTTGGAAACCTTTACACCTTGCCTTCTTTGATACTTTATCCAATACTGGAAGCAAAATGGTCTGAATGACAAATCTAAGCATCTAAAACGTGTTGGGGAACTTGTCTAACACTAACAGACTTGGATTTCGCCAGGCACTCTGCCATAGCCAAGAAAATGCTCTACTCAACATATCCCTGTCTGAAAGTATTGTAGTTTTACAAAGGTATGTCAGCGAAATGTCTGTGTGCCGAATACATCACCAAATAATTGAAACCATAAATGCACATAAATGGTCTGAATATTCTTTTCAATAACCAGAAAAAAAAAAAAAAATCACTGTTTAAAGATGAATTCTAGAAAAAGCCCCCAGGTTCCTCACTCACATATATGTGAGTAGGTCACGATGTTACAAGGTTACAGCCATAATCTTGTATGGCTCTCAAACTCACACGCATCAAAAGTTCTTACAAACTTTCTGTATGGCAAGGCTGGTGGTTTGGGGTTTTGTGTTGTTTGTTTGTTTGGTTTTTAACATGTTATCCTAATGAATTTTGTACAAAAACATTATTTTCCCAGAATATCTCATATAGAGTAACTTCAATTTTTTTCTTCTGTTTTTTAACAAACTTGGTAAATTTCTAAACAAGGCAAAAATTGTAAAGCTATTTCAGTGAAAAGTTTGGCTTAAAAACTCATTTTCTGTTCTAAGAAGTAGAAAATGGCATCCACTTTGATTCTGTGAAATAAAAAGGCAAAGCCTACTGTAAGACTTCAGATTTTTTTATTGTTTTTTTTTTTCGTAACTGTAGAAGAAGTGCTTAAAAAGTTATAATGAACCTTGTAACTCTGAACAATTTCAGCGAAATGTCGATTGCTTCAGGACAGACTCTGCCCTCACAGCTTGGTAAGCATGCTGCAGGCTTTCAGTGAAATTGTTTCTAATGATTTCAATTCCTAGTGACTGATGCTTGGAAAGGCTAACTCTGTACGAGCTGATAGCATGACAAAAGAAATTGAAACCTAAATACCATCTTTGTTAAAAGTTTTTATTCAAGAAAGCACTATGCCATTTTATGCCTGCTTCATTTTTTAGCAGACTCGTTTGTGTGGATGTCAAAACCAAATTAAAGTAGCAGTGTGTCTGCCGTGCCAAATACATTAATTCTTTTGAAACTGCTTTTCCAGCGATGATGCTATTCTTTCTCTTCTTTTTTAGGAAATGGGTGCTTTTGAAGGCAATGATATGTGTTAGCAACAACTTTGTGAATACTTATTACTTCAAGCAATAGTTCCTCCTATTTATTGGTAAAAATAGAGAACAGTATTAGAATTTCATGAAGTTATTGCTACTGCTGCCTCAGTGTAGTGCAGTCACCCTTCAGTTCGTGGCACCAGAGACTGGCAGTTTCTTTCCCAGTCTAAAAGCCAGTATTTCTGAGAGGGAGCACAAATGGTATAGTAAATTTAATAAAATTAATTCAAACACATGGAATCAGTAAATATAAGGGATGAGACATCTGACATAAGAAGACCTTTTAATCTAGAAAACAAAAGCCAAATTACAGAGACAGAAGACATTCCCCCATTAAAACTTGACACTCTGGTGTTTAGCCTGTATGCCAGACTTGCTGGCAAGGTGAAAGCTAGAAATCAGAAATTAGCCCTGATTGCCAGCAGCTGATTTAACAGTCTTTTAGGAAAGTGGAGAGGTAGCTGGGTGCCTGGAAGGAGCAGGAAGGTTTCAGTTGCTCAGTTTGAAAGAGGTTAGTGTTGTTCTTACCTATTAATATTTTCAATTTTATGGAAATTAAATAATTTCTGAAGTGTTACTTGGAAGTTGGTGTGGCATTTGCTGCCTTGGATGTGACCATGTGTGTGCCCATGTTCCTTATTGGAGTAGTCACTGCATTTTTTTGGCTGCTGCTGGCTGGTCTCAGGGAAAGGCTGTGTGCGGTTTGGTGGCTTGAATATGCAGGGACCAGGCTCTGTAGCTGTAGTTTGGCTTTAGACTCTGCAAAATAAATTGCATATAAATATTTTACAGTTAAATTTGTTACTGTCTTAGGAAAAAGGGAGCGGCTCTACAGTTATAAACACTGGGCTGCTGCTGGGCTTTTTCTTGAGGACAAGGACAGGTAGGCAGTTGAAGTGCAGGTATAGTTTAATCCTCGGTGGATTTTGCTGTGTCATTTTATCCACCGTCTCTTTGCCTTTCTCTCACCCTGTGAACTGAGCTGTTTTAGAAAATGTGAGACCTCCTTCCTTTTGTGAAGGTTTTGAGAAGTGATAAATAAATAAAAATTGAGGTAAAAAACTAATTCTCTACCTGTGGCCAGGTACTAAACCAGGCAGAGTGGCTGGTTCCCAGTTCAGCCCACTGACTGGTATGGCACCGTCTGTATGCCTCGGCTGCCTGGTGTTGCAGCTAAGGTGGGAGTTATGGGGGAGTCGTGCTGTAAGGGCAACCGCAAGGGAGGGCTGATGGCTCTGTAAGAAACATTTAATCGCTACACCAGCCCTCCTAGCCCTTTCCTTTGTGGCCATTTGTTCTGTTAATTTAGACTGTGCTATCCTTCGGGCTTGGACCTGGGTCCCCACCTTGGTGTGTTTGGGCACTCGCAGCTTTCCCTCTGTGCATGCAGGAGGGCGCAGGTGGCCATGGGTGGGTTCCTGCGGTGGGCTGATGGATTCCAACTGTTCTGGTCTCCGTTAAAAGTACGGGCATGCTTGCTGGTTGCCAGCTGCTGTGCCTTTCCACCTGAGTTACAAGCTGGCAGTTAAAGTATTGGATGTTTGGTGAGTAATGCAGTCTGTGAGAAATATTACCTGCTTCCCCAGGGTTGACGGGGTTGAAAGGAAACATTTATCAGAACCGTTCCTTGTTTTCTGTCCCTTCCTTGGTCTTCCTTACGCATTGCATTAAAATAAATAAGTGGCGTGAGATGGAAGGGTGATAAATTTCTTTAATTGTGAGGCTCTCTAACAGACTCCCTGGGGGCCCATTATACACCAGGGCTGCTATTCAGTGAATCTCCTCCTGGGTTCCGATCGCCAGCACTTTTCCTTACGATGACACCTTTCATCTTAAGCTCTGTTAGTGCTTTGCAAACATCCATTGCATTTCTCAACGCTGAAGAGAACACGATCGCTGTGTCTTATCCAATTATAACTTGTGTAAAGGGAAAGCAAGGCACAGATAAGTAAGGGCAAGATGCTGTTGTCGCACGGATGCGTGGTACTGGGGCTGCATAGCCACTCCTGCTGTGTCATGTAACCACCTTCCCTTGCAGAGCAGCTCATTCCTACTAGATTATAAAGCATATCTACCATCTGGCTGATAAGGAAAACCTCATTCTTGGCCCTTTCCTGGGTCTAGCAAACACCAGTCTTTTAATGAGCTATTTGTGCTTAGACTGGCCTTCCTGATTTGGTGGGCTTATGGTTTAAAGCGTATATTGCTCAGCCCAGTGCAGCTTTCCATAGTACTCAGCACCAGCTAGCAAAGAGAAAGTGCAGATGCTATCTGCATGTAGTGCATAAAAATAAAATAACTTTATAATATGTGATGGTAGGGAGAGACAAGAGGGACCTAATACACCTGGCTTGCAGTTGGGCTCCCTTTTGCGAGAGCTTTTGAATAGCTGTTTGCTCCGTGTTTTCGCTTTGGCACAGCTAGATGCGGCTGGTTAAAAGGCGCGGGGGTTATGCTCCAGACATTCACGTACAAAGAGCAGTCAGATCAATATCAATCTCTGCAGCCCGGTGCTGTTCCAAAGGCTTGCAAGTGCATGTTGCTCAGCTGTGATTGTGCCCGCAATAGAGATCAAAGTGAGCTGAATGTAGCTCCTGGGATGCTGCAGTAGAGATACAGAGAGCAGTTGAGACAACGGGCTAGGGAAGATGCAGATGAGAATGAACAAGCTCTGGTATTTGCCACAACGAGTTAACTTAATTAAGGATGAAAAAAGAACGGAGAAAGAAAAGGCTCTCTAATGCTGATGAAATTAGTCTACTATAGTGCAAAGAGTACTGTTGGGGTGTGCGTTGTGCACTGCTCAATGTTACAGCCTGGCTGTGGTGGGAGTGGGGCGGGTTTGAGGGCTGGATGGCAAAGATGGGGAAGGAAGGATTCTGTGCTCTGCAGCAGGGGCTTTAGCATAAACTGGCAGCACGTTTGCACCGCGGAGCACTGCAAACCAAAGCTACCTGGTCTGATATAACTGGAATAATACTTATGGCATTTTTGAACTGATTTTTTTTTTTCTATTACGCTGTTTCATCCAAAGAATTGTTTCTATCTCTGCTTACCTTTCTTTAGTTTTGTCTTAAAAAAAAAAAACAAACCCAAACCAAACAACCCCCCACACACACCCGCCCAACCCCCCCCAACACCAACAGTTGAGATTTCTGGAACGTAAACTTCTCATAACTTCATGGTGACGTGTGATTGCTCTGTAATTACAATGTTTAAGTGTCTGTGACTATACTGTTGTGTGATTATATCTCTACAAAATAAATATTTTAAGATAACTTATCTTTCAATGACTGATCACAAGGAGATGAAATCTCTGTTAAAAACGGCTCTGTTAAAACATGTTGGTATTTTCATGATCATAAATATAACGATTAAATTCTAAGAAACTTTATTGGGTCACAAAGGTGGGAACAGAGGGAGAGGGAAATGAAGAGGAACCGGTGAGGACAGCAGGGGTTTTTAGAAGTACAGACAGTGAACAACACAGAGAAATTTGATAAGCCTGTTTGAGAAGCTGCGAGGGAATGGGTGCTCTTCGGTAGTGTGTAGGCATCAAAATAAGGATAGCAGAAGAAAAAGAAAGAAATTAGAGTCCAAGTTGTTGTTCCCAGATTAAGTCAATGCTCTGAGATTCTTTTGGGGAACTTTGTACTGTCTTTTCCTTCCTTTTTTAAAAATGTATATTTGTATCACATTAGAAGGTATCTAAAATCACTTCCTCCACCCCTTTTCTGGACAAGTTAAAGTTATTGTTGCTACACAAAGTAGTGAGTTGAAATGGGAAGAGAAAATGTCCTCGTCTGAACCTTTGTAATAACAATGATGTCCTTTCTATCTACAAGTACCACTGCAGTATGTTTCGTACAGGCACTAGGAGATCTGGCCTGGAGACAGCAGTGATGGTGAGGCTGGTAGAAGTGACTTTGATTTCAGTGACAGGAAAGAGAGAAAGATGTTCTGTGACAGAAGGGAGTTGTCAGAGGATGGATATGGCCTGGGAAATCTGCAGCTATGGGTTTGCCTTTTTTATTTTGGGAACAAGCATTGATGCCTTTACAGAAGAACAGGGTGGCTGGCCCACGAAATGCAGGAGGGTGAAGAAAGGAAGGGAAGAAGAGGCTGTTCTGGGACTAAGGGTGACGATCGATGGGGACGGCTGAATTTTGCGGTGGGGAAGGGCCAGCCCCGCGGCTCCCTCGCATGGCAGAAAGCAGCTGTAACCCTGCTATGAATGTGTGACTGAGCGGTCTGGCTTCTGCAAACTCACTTCTGGCACATCTGTGCCACAGCTGTTCCGCAAGCCTCCTTCTTTTCTCCCTGGAGAAGCAGGATAGGAAGATGAGTGATGGAGTCGTGCTTTGCAGGAGAAAATAAAGTCCTGGCATGGTGTCTCTAGCAGTATTTAATGCTTGTTGAAGTCCATGGGAGGTTTTTTGTAGAGCTGAGTGAGGTCAGCTGTGAATATCCTACTTCATGGCAGCTGGTAAAACTGGGAGATATTCCTGGCTATGACTGGCATGTAAAACAGGGCTTGGTTGGTCTGTGCTTGCTCTCTTCATCTGTGTCTTTGCACTGGACTTGCATGAGTTCTCATAAACACTCCCATGAGCAGCTGTGATCTGACAGCCCAGCATGTCTGTGTTCAAGTAAATGACAACAGGAGCTGGCTTTAGAGCTGGTTGTGCAGTGGAAGTACCTTCCCTTGGCCAGCCAGCTGAGTGTCCGGGCATCGGTGCCTTGGACAACCGACGGATGCTTGAGCCAGTCCCAAAACCCATTTGAAATAGCTTTGGTTTGACAGAGACTAGAAATATCTTTGCAAATGCTCTGCAAGATGTGGGTAGCTGTTTTTCCAGTGCATTACTGGATAAGCTTGTAGACTTTCAGCAGTTAACTACAGTAAGGTGCTGAGGAAAACCTCCAGAGCTAAAAATTATTTTAGCCAAAGTTGGCCTGAAACGAAGTTTTGAAAAATTACAGAATGTATGAAAACAGTGACAAGCTTTAATATTTTTTTCTACTTTTTTATATGAATATAAAGATGGCACTTTTATCATTTGATGGACTGCATGTATATTTGGTTATAGTGAATCTAAGAGCAAATTTTATTTCCTCAGGGCTGTCTTTGAATAGGTCTGTGTCGTGCCTTGTTTCTGATTCAGCACGCAGTAACTTTGCTGCCCAGTAATATCAAAATGCAAAACCAGGTCCTGAATGCTTTTTTCAAAGAATTCTATGTTTATACTGCTTTTCCCTGCTTAAGACTGTTTTTACTAGGTATAGTTCAGTGCTTAGCACCAATCAAAAGGGCTCCTTTTATAGCTTTCTTCCATGTTTTCTTGACCCATAGTCTTCATTTTTTATCATACTAAATTCTTCAAACTGCTACTCTACCATGAAATACCGTCTTGACTGCAAGCAGCACAAAGCTCTGTAGCACAAAGGATGTACTCCAGTCCACGGATCTGGTGTTTCTTGTAACTGTGATGCCCTCTTCGGTGGCAGGTCTGTTTATATTGCTGGCATTGATTACTCATGAAGTAGCTAATGGACTCTATGAACTCCGACAGGCAATTTTATGCTGCAGAAGACTTGCATTGATCATGGGCTAGTAAAGTTAGGGCAGTGGCATCAAGTCTTTAAATTCATACATTTTATATTGTATTTGCTTTTTAATTTTAAAAGGATGTATTTTTGCCATCGTTATAAATTAATCTTCTTTGCTTTAAGAAAACTCTGGTTGTGGAAAACCAGCTCTGAAAGATTGAATTCCCTTGGTGTGTGGTATTTTGCTGTTTCAAGCTTTAGCTTTAGAGTTTCTCCTTGGTAAGACAGAATTCACAGAGAGGTTTAATCTTGTTACTTCTGGAGTTATTGGAAATATTGCATCTGACTCAGCCCTCCATGAGACAGTGGCTGTTAGGGATGTTCTTTAGATTGTATTCTGGTTGTGTAGAAATGCTTGAATAGTGAGCCATATTTTTTTTTTTTTTTTTTTTTTTCTTTTTCTTTCCCAGCCACCTTATGTGACATATAGAGTTCACTGAATCGATGTGTATTTAGGAATATTTCACAGTGTTAAATTAAAATAAAACTAGCCTAGCTAGTATTTAGATCTCAGTGTATTACATCAAAAAGGCCCATAAAAAAGACTGAATAAGCCAAATGGTGCACATAAGCCCAAACTATAAATAAGACTTGTTAGCTTTGAAATATTTCTTCAGGCAGCCCCACAAAGGGTTGGGAGAGACTTCTTCAGTTAATTTAATTAAATCTGGAAAAACAAGCAAACATCTTTCTTCTCACCCAAATGGCTATTCTGCCTTTGCAAGGTAACATGCTTGTGGTTTTAGGGAGAATTCAGGCCTGGAATTCTGCTAGGAGCATTCCCAAATATTTCACGGCAGTCTCTTATAGTGAAAAGCAGACCTAAATATTTTACTTACAGATTTTCTTTCTTCCTAAGAGAGGCAGTGCAAGATAAGTTGTAGAATTTGTAGATTTTTTTTAATTCTGCACCCCTCCCCTATTAAAATACCTTTTTTTTTTTTTTTAAATGCTCTTGAAATCTTTTTAGTCATGTTCTCTCAGTGCTTGTGGCTTCCTAGAGAAGGACAAAAGGCAGTTCAATATGAAGTTCTGTTTTTATCAAGCTGTATCACTATAAACAGAATCTAATAAAGGACCAGTTTTGGAATGTTTGCTGTAATTGGTAAGCTTTCATTAAAAGGAAATTAAGATTTAATGGCAGAATACATGACCTAAATTCTGTAGAAAGTATGTGATGTACTTGTGTGCAGGCAACTAAGTCTTTATTGGATTTAGTCCAGGTGATCCTAGGTTTTATGGCAACTGATTGATAATTAATTGTCCACAGTTAATTGTACTTTAGGATTGGACTATTATTGGTGAACAGCTTTCTGGAGGTTTGGAAAAAATCTCTTAAGAGGAATAACATCCTGCATGAGAGTGCCAACTATCCAGATAAGAAAAATACTTACCAGTTTTGACACTGGTTCAGGCAAGGTTTGCTAGTTGAAGCTGGGGTGTAGTTTGAAATGATCAGTCTTGTTTATAGACAGATTGTTCAATTCTATTACAGAGCCTAATGAGTTTAGTGAGCTTTATTTAGTCCCTGGGAAACAGTGATGTAAGGAGCTGCTTATACAAATAAGACTAGTACCTGTGCTTAATTTAGTTACAAAAAAATTATGAAGGCTATTGATGCTTCAAATCACTGACTGGGTTTAAAAGAAAAAAAACCTAGCCTATAATGGCACATCCATGCTATGGTGTAACTAGGTGCATCACCATTTCTCTGATTAAATGCAATTAAAGCTTGTATTTAAAAAAAAAGCAAACAAACACACAAGACTGCCCCCTCACCCCTTTTCTGGTTTATAAACTGTTCAAACCACACTCCTATAGACCTTTGGGGCAATTAGGAGCCCTATGCAGTATGCCTCCGTGCTTTGTTTGGGGTACTGGTAATTACAATATTAATGAGTTCGATGGGTTTCAAAGCCTGTGCACCTTTGTGATCCCTTTGTGCTTCTGGAAATGTGAATAGCTGGTTCATACCTCCTTCAGGATACTGTATCCTATGTATCTACATACTATAAAGTGTGATGGTATGGCAGTCTTGCTGTTCTCTGGATGACCTTACTTTGTGCTGAGGTCTGATTTGGAACTCCTCACTAATGAGGGTGAAGCTATATCATCTCCTTTCTCTGTATCAAATTCATTGATCAAAAACTTAAGTTGTTGGTTTTTGTGGGCTTTTCGTTGTTGTTGTGTGGGTTGTGTGTGTGTTTGGGTGGTTTTGATTTTTTTTTTTTTTTAAAGTAACAGCCTTAAACTATATTTTTCTATATTAGTATACTGGATATAGTTATGTACCGCTTTGTCTTCAATCTTTCAAGTTGTCATTAAATGGAAGAATGACAGGCTTCTGAACATGAGACAAATCTACTTTATCTCTTAAATTAATTACCAGGAGACTGTATAAACATTGAAAACAAATTTAATAAAAGAGGCACTCCAGATGGTTGAAGGTAGACTTATGCATTCAGAACATTCCTCATTATAATTGCAATACCATGCACAGAGATTCATACTGATGCTTTGGGGAATTTACAGATGAGATGCACTACAATCTGCTAGGAGGCATAATATTCACAGGGTTTTATTGTCACAGAAAAAGCATAATGACTGTTGAAGAAAACTAATTGCTGACAGTTTTTGAGCTTGCTTTGGTGCACAATACATTTGTTCTGCCCTGTAGATCCTTGTTTCAAAAAAATATTTGAAGTACACATGCAAATAGCAACATATTGCTTTAATCTCCATGGCATTTATGTACGGTTTTCCTTAAATGACTCCAAGTTTCCTTCTTCTATACAGGTGCTTAGTTGGCAATGCGATTCTTTCAAAGGTTGAATCTCAATGCAGTTCTGGTGAGATACCCTAGACGGTACAGCTTAGGTCCCAATAAAATAAACTGATGAGAAAGGCTTTAAATAACGTGCTTCAGCATATCCTTCTCTGCTTTCAGATGGCAGCAATGGAACATACTGGTCCCCTTTCTCTGCAGGGAAAGCTCTGGGATGCTGCTCTCATCTGGCAGCTAAGGAAGAGCTATAGTTCAGGACTCTGACCCAAAAACACCTGCAAAAGAGAAGGGATTCCTCCCAAACATCTGTGTTTCTGATCTCCAGTGGCCACTGTAGCATGGCTTTATTCACAGTATTTTACTGATTCTTGTTCTGTCCTTCTCTTGCTGAGGAAAAATCCAGCAGGCAGTGTTCCACGGTTTGTTAACTTGTCAGTATGGCTTTCAAAACTTCAAATATCTACTTCTAGCTGAGTTAAAACATAGCTGCAAAGGGCTCATCTGTGTGTTGAAAATGTGGGGGTTTTATGTCATAGACTAGTTCCCAGCATTAGTGCTGCTGTATGAGCTTAAGGCACCCCCACACAGAGGTATGCAGAATAGCTACTAGCTGATAACTTAGTAGTAGTAATGTATTTTTAGTAAGTCACCTATAGGTATAGAAAGGTTTAGCCTGGTGTTCAATAGCTTCTCCAGGAGGCAAGGGGATTCTGTAAATTCTGTAAGGTGCTTTTAGAAGTGTGCTTCAAAGGCATTTAACGTGTTTTAATTTGCTCCCTTGTCCAGTCTTACTATTCATTCCTTGCACAGTGAAATGGTATTGCACGTCAAGCCATTTATCAAACTTTCAACCATAGTCTTGGAGGAGTACTGTGGTGGCCAGCGAAGTGTGCCTGGTGAATGAAGGGCAGCTAATGTGTCATAAGAATTGAAAGGTCATCAGTCTTGGAAGAGTTGTGAATGGGCATTGAAGCTGTAAAAGAGAATTAAGCAGGTAGACGAAGAGAAAATGCGCTTGTAGTAATTAATTAGTTCTACCTGCTGTTGCTGGTTTTTGCTGATGAAAGATGGAGACTTGTTTGGCCTTCAGTATCTCTGATTTGACTGTGTTGGCTTGGGCACTGAAGGGAGTCATTGTTGCCACTGGAATAACTTCGTCAGCATGGAAAAAGACTGTGAGTAGGTAATTCATATATGCAACAGATGCAGTTGTGCATTAATTGATTGGAATGGAGCCTGGGCAGTGGCTCCCGGGATTTGCAGAGTGCTGCCTGGGCTCAAGGAAGGAAAAATTTTGGTCCAACAGGGTTGGGAAGGGATGAGAGTGTTCAGAGCTGGGAGATTGCACAGAGCTGGGGATTAGAGATCTCTCCAGTTCAGGTCCTGACAGTGTAACTCTGTATACCTGCTCCTCTAAGTAAAATAAAGCAAAAATTGTAATAACAAGAAGTTTAGACCTTAGAGAAATTCTTTCTTTGCAATATTAGTGTAAACAATAGATGATGTACCAGGGGAGCACTTCCAACACAAATTTGACAAAAGAATGAGTGTGGATTATAGGAATAAAACTATTCAACCTCCTCTTGGCACCTGCTCTAATCCATCTGAGCTCTCGGAAATTCAAATGTATAAGCAACTCCTGAAACAAAACAATTGCTATTCCTTTCAGTTTTAAAATTGTATGTGCCTAGTTGTGGAGGAAAAAATACAACAAAAGGTCTGAAAACTGTTACAGATTTATCTACTGCCTTATATAAGCAGCTCACGTCTATGAGATGGGAGCATTTTAGTGCTGAAAATTGATTTCTGGACAAAACAGGGATCAAAGAGGTAAAAATTGGAACTCAAACCATGGTTTCTTCAGCAGCCAGACTTCAGAGAACTGTATGGTGGGAAGGCTTAGCAGCAGGTTGAACTGTGGTTTGATGATGCGATAAAACTGGCTTTTCAGTTAGTGATGGAGGATCAAAAATGCTGTGACTGCATGACACAAAGCTCTGATCAGAGAGAACTAGCTATGAAGGTTGAAGTTTTGTTTAAAGAAATGTTTATGGATTAACTTTGTAGCGGGAAGGTTTTATGCCATGTCAGAAGCTTTGTCAGTGGGCATAAATTCAATAGAAAGTAGCATGAAATTTAGGTTGTGCACTCTGACTAACCAGAAATGCAATTATGTGCCAGTGTTTGTACAGCTGGGGATTCAGTAGTGCACTGGACGTGGTATTAATCACTGTGGAGAAACGTCCTAAACGCACGTCCTTAAGAATAATGGATAAAGAATCTCTGCTTCTTGCACAATACCAGAAAGGCATCACGTTAAAGGTGTCTGCTGTTTTTTGGGGGATGCTTATTAAAGGTGTTTGGTTTTGTGTTTTTTTTTGGTTGGTTGGTTTTGTTTTTTTAATAGAGATGTTTGGTGTGTGTTTTTTTTTTTCCCAGGGGGTGTGTGTGTGTATGTGTGTTCTTATTTTTAGGGGAGATGCTTTTTTGAAGATGCTTCTACCTTGACTTATAGCAAAGCTAAATGTATCTTTAAAAAATCCAGCATTTGATTCTCTATTAAACGACACCTAGGATTTCCAGAGAGGTTACACACGACCCTTGTGAAGATTTCTTTATGTATCACATAGACTCTGTTATGTCACACGTGATTTTCAAAGAAACTTTTGGCGTACTATTATAATAGTGTTCCATAACAATAAACTGAGTGTAAGAATGAAACAGCAAACCTTTGGAAACAAAGCTTTAGTTGACTTTTGGCTTCTGTTTAAATTGTAATATTGTAGCGTCAACTATTTTAGGCCAGTTTTT
>NW_009210577.1:0-21200 GCF_000690835.1 Fulmarus glacialis
CTAAATGATTCTATGATTCTATGTTGTTGACATACCTGTTGATGTCAATAACTGTTGATGTCATATGTAACTTCATGTATTAACTGTGTGGTCTCAGGAGGTGCTGCACTCTCTGTAAAAGTAATACAAACGAGTTCTTCTCCGTGACAGTAGAGCTAAGTCTTGTCCCCAAGGAAAGTGCATCGTTCTCACTGCTGGACTGCTGAGTGACCTGGTGTTTCACAGTGTTTGCTGCCCTATAACCTCTGTCGCAGGGGGAGTGTTGGGTTTTTGTATTTTGGATTAGGTGTTAGCGTGGATTCTGAATGCTTAGTGTTCGTGAAGCTAACAGCCAGCAGAATTTTAAGCATTGTATGACAGAGCACAGACAGCAGGATGTGTGATCAATGTGTTGCTTAACTTGCTGGCAGGAGTCAGTAACTCATCACCACAGCTCTCTGGGCTGCTACCACCGGCATATGAACCAAAACATGTAAACAGCAATCATTCTTCTAAATATTTCTACTTGATCATGATATTTAATGTGGAGCCCCCCTTGTAAATCTGAACTTTCTTCCACAGTAAACTAGTAATTGACACATTTGCTGTTCTAAACATTCATGTCAGTTCATAAGGTTACTGACACACAAAAAAAGGAAAACAGTATGTATGATGCTTATAAAAAAGGACTTTCTAAATTTAAAAAATGATGGCTTTTTCACATTGCTTTGATAAACCTCTCCTACCCTGTAATATTTTAGACTCCAGGGAAATGTTCTTAATATACATTTTAATTTTTTCCCTTTTATGAGCTCTAGTATTCACTCCCTGAGGAATATATGCATACATTTTCTATTCTTACTTTATTTCCAAGAATAATACTGTTGTTATTTTATATTTCAATGTATGGTGGGTTTGATTAGTGCAAGGTTTTTTTTTATTTTCAGTCGATACAATTATACATCAGTAGCAGGTCTACTATACATCCAGTTTCCTTGCAGATGTCAGCTTTGTTGAGGCAAAATTTGCCTGTGACTTCCAAAGTCTTGACAAACAAGTCGTTAACTGGAAATCTAGAAATCCATGAGATGCCCACTGTGCAAGCATAAATCTACTCTCTGGTACCTGTGCTGCGAGTTCTGCATGTCTGAGAGCTGTTGAAACTACTGCAGATTGGCATATGTTACCAGTAGGTCCAGAGTTTTCTAAATGTCATACTTTTCCTGCATGCCCAAACCATCTATAAAGAGCATATCCAGCCATTGCTTCCTGTGAGTGTCGGGGTTGCTGTGCAAATACTGTGGAGGCTCCCGTGTTTGTCTGGGAAAAGCTGTAGCAATTCTGTCCTGGAGACGCAAATGTTTTACAACATGCATTCATTTCCTTCTTCCTAGTTCCTAACATAAAGTCTTAAAAGTTTGAGTAGTCGAAGTAGGGTTTGTAATGAGAAATTGTGGGTGAATGCAAGTAAGTTTGAAAACACTTTTTTTTTTTTTTAATGAAATGCACTAATTTTTATTAGTCATTGAATAGACATTTCTGTATAATTGGTGACTTAAAAAAATTGTTTTAGTTTTGTAACACAGAATTCTATTGTCCTATTCCATTTATAAAATATTTAAGTCTAAGGGATTTATTATCCCATTAACCCAAGTGGAATTTATGTGCTTAACTTCTATTAACCTTAATAGAAATTATCTGGGTGATCCTTGTTCTATGGGAGACTAGGTCTTTAATTTTTTATTTTCCTCTACATTTCCTTCCCCCTTTCCTTAAAAATCTTTGCTTTTTTTCCACCTTAGAATGGAAGGGAGTTGCTCAGGCAAGAGACATAGATCAGCATGCACTACTTTTATCTGAAGTATTAACGACTAAGCTATATTGCAAGTGAAGAGGCTACACTGCTGGTAATGAAAGTCACCTTTTAATGAGTATTCCATGTTAATCTTCTAGTGATCTCAGCTTGACTGTGCTCTTTGGCCAGTTCTATAGTAGATAAAAAGTAATGACTTTCTCTTGTGTGGAGAAATAAGAAGTTTGCCAAATTTATTAAATCCTCTTCATTGGTTGGATGATGTGTCCATTAGGAACTCAACTGAGAAGAATATCCTTACAGGATATTGCAATCCTGTAATTCCTTTACCCCATAACTTTTTATCACCTAATCACCTTTTACATCTATTTTGCTTAATTCTGATTTTCAGGACACTAAAAATGCATAGCTCTAAAACAGCCTTTTCTCTGTAAACAGAATTCCTTAGGTCACCAACTTGTTCTGAGGCTGCAGTCCTTATCTTAAAAACGTGAAGGAAAAATGTCATGGTTGACGTGGTTTGAATCCCAACTTGCAATTAAGAGGCATTTTTCCCCCTCTGTGCCTTGTGGCTTCCATGTGGAAAGATGAAGAGGTATCTCTGACTTAAAATAAATGGGGTAATTCTCAATTCCATGTTCAGCGAGAAACAGGACAGAAGAGCTGGGCAGAGATGACGACAGTGACACAATGAAGTTGGGAAGGAGGGTAAGAAAGGAGAGGAGCTAGTCCTGGCAATAGAAGTAGATCAGTCTGGTTATCTGAACTGTGGACATTTCTTGCTGTGCTTTCGGACTCTGTTGATTCCAAGCTTCCTCTTTCTTTTGAGCTTCATATGAGTGCAATGTAAGTACTGTAGGAGAGCCTTAGATGACCTAGAGGATTTCATATGAGCGCAATGTAAGTAGCTGTAGGAGAGCCTTAGATGACCTAGAGGACTCTAGCCTGAATAATTCTATGGAAGGGGAACGGGTGCAGGTTCCCATGCAATTTGGCGCTCATCCTTTCCAGAGCTTATTTCATGGTTCTGAATGACTACTTGGGCTCTATCTGGACAAGCTGAAAAGCTGCTGAACTTGTTCTCTCTTTTCAAGGGTACCTTCAGTAGCCTAACATGGAGCTTTGCCACACAATAGGAATTTTTGTGCTACTTATACCATTTTTTGGCACAGATGCCACGCACAATATAACGCTAAGCTCAGGTAGTCTGTGCTGTCCCCACTGTGAAACATGAAATAACACTTCATGGGTATTACTTGTTGGGATTTACTACCCACTTTGCAGAACAACCAGTGAGAACTGTGGGACAAATGTATGTAGATGCATTCTGTGATTCCTTGTTTTATGCTTAGGATTTTTTTAATATTGAATTCCTTTAAATAGTATTTGAATCTCTAGTCATCTTGTAATCACATTTCAATATTTCTGACCATGCAACCCTGATTGCTGCAGCTGCTTTTGCTTTCAGTTGCATGGTGATGCCACCATGAAAATGCTGGTTCTTTCACCAGTGCTTGAATAGCATTCTGTTGCATGCTTCCTCAACTTACTCATTCAAATTTTGCGGTACTTCTTTTGGTATGTAGCATCTTCATTTGTGAAGTTATTTTTCTTCAAGAGACCCTCTAAAATTTTTTTCCCAGGCATTCTTAGAATCAGTTGTGAACAGTGTGAAGAAGAAAAAATCCTGCAAACCATAATAAAAGTAAGGACAGGTGTGCAGAAATGTTTCAGAGATTAATAAAGCTCTGGGAAATTCTGAAAGTGTATTGAAGATGTATTTATAAGGCTGAAAGAGTGAGCTAGAGAGAATCAGGGTGGGGATATCAGAGAATTTTCTTTTTATGCCTTTAGTTATGACAAACAGTACTGACTTTATTGGGAGTTCTTGCTTAGAATTTGAATTCTAGCAGCTTATTATATCTGTGTAGCACAGTGTAGCCTGCAAGAATACTGATCTGGAGCTCTGTGTAATCATTCTGTGACACTGTTCCTCATGGTCATTTTATGTCCTTTTGGTTTGTAGTGTATTTCTGCCTCAGTTTTCAAAGGCTAGTTTTACTCCTTGCATGACCTTTACCTTGCAGACCCTCTCTACACCAGTCAGTTGTCCTGTGTTCCTATTTACCTAGCTATACAGTTTAGCTGCTAGAAGGAGCTCGGTGCTGACTCTCTTGTGTCACCCTAGGCAGCTTCAAGATCTGTTTATAACGTAAGTCAGTGTTGCTTAAAGAGAAAACCTTACATGGTGCTGTGTTACTATGTGCTAATTTAATGGGAATACCCAAGGAAAGTCTCTCAAAAAATTGTTTTGTCATTAAGAGAGATGTATCTGTAGCATTAAGTACATGGTAAATACGTTATTACCATTCAGATCCTAGAGTGAAAGAACTAATTTATTAATTTAATTAGTTTGTAGTGTACTTTACATTATTGTAATATGCAATATTGAAATAATGAACTGAAAATAGGTATGTACACGTTCTGTTCAGCACAGCAATTTAATAATTCACTTGGCAAAAGCTCCTCTAATAATACATGAACTGTGAAATGAACTTGAAATGCCGGTTGTAGTTAAAAACTTTCAGAACTTGATGTTGGCAGTGCTTGTGCTTATAAATGTAAGCTTCTCTGTGAAACAGGCAATTAGGGGATCCAGTTTGCAGTGTATTTTCAATATTAGTTTAACTACTAGGATTTTTTTAGTATTTAAACAGAACATTTACTGCTGACACAGTGAACTCTACCCTTCTGATTTTGCACTCATAGGAATGAAAGAATACAATCAAGAACACTTTTTTTTTTTTTTTTTTTTTGTGCATTCTGTGGTCCCAGATTACTGCCTTAGTGAATTAGAATTATTGTCAGGATTTTTTTTTGTTCTTCAGATCTGTACGATACTACCTCTGGAGGAAAAACCTGATGAATACAGTGGATTTTCTTGAAAAGCTTAAATTGTAGGAATGCTGGAAATTCAGCATCAGGTACTCACTTTTAAACAGCAAAATATTAACAGTATGGAAATGCATGCCACGGAGATTCCTCAACTATTATGCTCCATTTCACTGCCTGTCCTTTGTTGTTGTTATTTGTTTTGCAGCGGTGCCCAGAGGCTCTCAGATAGGATTGGATTCCCACAGTGCCATGTGTTGTACGAACTCACAGTAAAGTGTAGTTTGCAAGGTAAATACAGATGCAGGCTGGGTTTCCGCAAGAGGCAGTCCACTATATCCTTTGTTATCATGATTTAAGATAGTCTAGCTTCTAATTTTTGAACCTGTGACAGTATGGACAGGGGACTGTCCATATTCCTGGTTTGGGAATCGTTTCATTCTGGCCCCTGCCATCTTCTGTGGATGGTACTCCCTTGATAAGTTCCCCTTTATAGGCAGGCTGGCGCAACAAAATAAGTTGAGGCTGTGGGACTAGAACTACACTCTAACAGAGAGATGTTTTAATGTTCGAACGTGGTTTAAAAAGTGAAATATATTTATATTTAAATCAGCTGTTTTTTACTAATTTTTGGTATTTCTTACATAATAAACCACTTTAATTTAGCTCAGCTCTGTTAAGAACATTTTATCCTATAGGACTTTAACTTTTCATGTGGGGAAGACATGGCATAACCACAGCCTACTGAATCACATTTTATAAATATTTTGCAAACAGTGCTTTTCTGGGTTTTTTTACCGATTTTTCCTGATTATGGCCTGTCATGAGACTGGTGTGTAACATATGCCATGCAAACAACTGCTAATCAAAATGAATGAATAAGAAGGCTTGAGATTATTTTAGACTAGATTAGTATCTATATCTGCTTACTGCCTTATTGTTGTTTGCTTTCCTTCAATCAGTTTTCATCTTGACAGACTCTTTGCTGGGCCAATTCTATTCTCAACATCCATTTCCAGTCAGTAGCTCTCCTGAAGTATCAGTTAACTGCAGCTTTTATTGAGACCAATTTAATGGACTCACCATGCTAACTGATGGCTGCAATCAAACAACTAAAAAAGATCCCTGGTTAGTAGGTAAATTAGTATCTAAAGAAGACCAGTAAAGGATCAAGAGGGTTCTCAGACTTGGAGGAAACTGAAGCTGCATCATGTCGTGAGCCCACTTACATTGGCGTATATCTCATTATTGAAGAGAGTTTGAAAGGAGCGTAAAGCAGGATGTAGGAAAATACAAGCTTAAAAAAAGCAATTTTTTTGTTACATAGCTTGACTGTTACTTCATTTCAGTTCAGAAAATCTCGGTGATGTTATTACAGAAGTTTAAATTTCCTTCGAATGCTTCTGCAGTTTATTCTAGCTCCAATCTGAGTAGACTTTTAGTAATTTCATTCATTTTTTGTGTTATTAGAGTTTAAAGCTTCATGTATATGTTTTTGCTTGTCTGTTTCAAAAATGAGGTAGAAATGATGCATATTCTTCCACATTCATTTTCAAAACATTCCTTTTTAAGTTTATTAGTGCAGCAAGTGAAGGGTAACTGAAACAATTTAGCATTTTATTTTAGATTCTTAAACTGCTAAAATGCATGAGCATACTGCTGTCAAAATTGCTAAATAAAAATTTTTATTTAGACAAAGATCTTGTGTTACAAGTTTCACAGTGTGGGGGAGGTTTCATTCAGGTATTACAGCTAAGCTCCAGAAAATAGGGTCTTATGAAAATTGACACCTTCCCTTTAGAAGTCTCTTAGCTGCTAGTGTGGTCATCTCATGTAATCCTTGTTCTATTTTTATTATTGTTCCATATTTCTGTTTAAGTGGATGGTTTGAAACTGTAATTGGCTGTTTTCATTAAGGGTGATACACGTTCTTCTGCTGACACTTCCCTTGGAACTTGCTTGCTTTAGGATGCGGAGCTGCTATGGATTTCTTTGCCCATTTGATGGTATTCTTACTCTTGTATGGCTTAGAACCAATCAGTTTGTCATTCCCTCTGCATGAGACAGGCCCAAGCCCGCTGGCTTCCTCTGTAGGATCCAGCTAATAAACCTCTGCTACGTAGCAGTTTTTTGCTTAAGTCCTCATTTATCCATTTTCATTCTTGCAAAGCTAAGCAAGCTGTTTAGACCCCATCTAGTGCTGGATTTGTTATCAGTGTCAGAACTATAGAAAACCCTGAAATAAAGGTCTGAATACATCTTGCTCCTTATACTTGGCTGTTCCTCACCTTCAGTGGCTCTCTTCAGAACTTGGGAGAGTTCAGACAACTCTTCCAAGAAAGCATGTTAGATCCTCTTACCTGCTTCTTTCCTGCCTTTTTGGTAGTGCCCTATGATACCTAACTACATCACAAGAATCCTTGCTTTGCATATTCCTCAAGAAAATGCATTTCTGTTATGCCTAAAAACATGGCTAAATGCCTGATTCTTTTTCTTGGAACTTGCTTAAATCTTACAGCATCTGCTTGTTAACTTGATGTTTTTAACTTATGAACAAACTTACGGAAATAAGATCTCAGATGATAGGAGAGAAAGACTTGAGTCCCAGAACTGAGTATGGCAACTGGTATGGGAGAATAATGTGAGGACTGAACTATAGAGAAAATGTGTTCCTCTCTACACCAGAGTAATTCTTTGACATTAAAGAAAAGACAGTGGACAGCAGAGAAGACATTCCCAAGTGAATGTCTGGACACTGGAAGAGAGATGCTTTTCTGCTTCTTGGCGATTTTCAAGTGGAACAGCTAGAGTGTCAGAGAATGAGAAGACCCTGGTTCAAGCTAGTCTAGAAATGAGGATGTTCTTTTTAATTTTGAGGACAGCTGGATACAGGTCCCTGCCTCAAAAAGGGTTTTGTTATTTCTTTCTTATGGGAGTGAGTCCAGTGAAGGACCATTAAAATGAAGGGTCTGGAGCACCTCTCCTATGAGGAAAGGCAGAGAGAGCTGGGACTGTTCAGCCTAGAGAAGAGGAGGCTCAGGGATCTCATCAATGTAGATAAATACCTGAAGGGACGGTGCAAAGAGGATGGAGCCAGGCTCTTTTCAGAGGTGCCCAGTGACAGGACGAGAAGCAACGGGCACAAATCCATCACTTTTCTACTGAGACTCTCTGTGGATGAACACTGGAACATGTTGATCGGAGAGGTTGTGGAGCCTCCACCCTTTGGAGGTATTTAAACCTCGATTTGACATAGTCCTGGGTAACCAGCTGTAGCTGACCCTGCTTGAGCAGGGGGGGGTGGCCTAGATGGTCTTGAGAGGTCCCTTCCAACCTCAGCTGCTCTGATTCTGTTTTCTGCAACCTGGAATAATTTTAACCATAAACATGGCTTCATATTCCTTTTTACAGAATAAAGAATTGAATGTGGATCTCCCACAGCCTCGGTAAGAGGGCTCAAGGTATTTATGCTGTGATATGGCAGTCTTGATTAATCAAGTCATTAAATAAAACTTCGGAAACTGTTTGGAACATACTGAATGCATTAATGTATTTGGGATGACCAAAAGCATGATAATTACTGGGGGGGAAACCTACTTAGCAAAAATTTTTGCCCAGTACTTCTTTTAATAACCTGTTTTGAGAAATTAAGGTAAATGATTCATGTGCAGTATATATTCAAGTGGGACCAGTCATATTTAGTTCTCTTTTCTGAAAAAATGAAATTATTTAATTGCAGATGCTTGGAGCTATTTATATTACGGTACTTATGTCTAAGGGTTATTTATGTTAATATGTCACTTCTAATTAATGGAAAATTGGGGGTGGGGGGAGAACAAGTGTTCTGTGTGTCCCACAAGTGCTTGGTATGCTCCCCAGTTCTTATAGAAACTTAACATACCTATGACTGGCAGGTTAAAGGATTTGGGAGGAGTGGCGGGGGTGGTGCTTTTTTCTTTTTGGGAATGAGAGGATAGTTTTACCACTACCAGAGAAGCTCTACCAAATATGTCTTTCATTAATAATTTTTTTATTATTATTATTATATATGTGAGATCCTGTTAAGGGAACATTTTCAAAATTCTGAGGAGAAAGATCATATATGAAGAGTAACATCTGTGCTAAGGAACACTGCAGTAACATTTTAAATTTTTCTTTCCATACTGTAAAAGTTTGAATTCTAGTTTGAAATAATTTTGTAAGAACAGCTAAAATAAAAATAGCTGTTTCTATGCTGTCTGCCATTACATTACTGCACACCCAAATGCATATGGACAAGTGCAGTTTGCATGTATGTATCCTAATCGATCCATCTTGCATATTTTCAAGCATCCATGCCCAACTCAGTTTCCATGTGCACATGTTTATGTTCCCTCCTTGCAAACCATCCCACTACATTTTTTGACATTCACTCAGTGCCATTAATACTGGCACAGACAAACTTATCCCTCTTTCTACCCCACTGCCCCATAAAATAATTAGTAGCATTGTCCAAATAAGGCAGAGAGGGAGGGAAGTAGAGAGGTTTGGGTTTTCAGGATCTCGTGCCTTTTTTCTCCTAGCTGCCTACATTTTTCTAGTCGCAAGGGTAATTTTGGACTCAAGACTTTGCTTTCTTCCTGTAAAACATGTAATTGGTGAAGATGGCTGTTTCTTAGCTTTTTTTTTTTTCTTCCTAGAAAGGAGAGAAAGGGGATTTCAGAAGGTGAAACACAGTTATGAACTGGCCTCCACTGAGAATTAGTTACAAAAATGGAAGAAAAGAGGTTAAAAAGAGTTTAATGCTCAGCTAAATCATAATTCTTAACTTTGGGGATGGAGTTGAAGCTGGGGAAAGTTGTATGTACTCTGAGAGAATAACAGTGTAAATGAAGGTTGCTTGAAGAACCCCAAAACTCAGTAGTTTTTATTAAAACATAAAAACACACCAGTTAATGCTTGTGCTTGGGTATGGTAGCAAACTGCATTGAACTTTTAAAGATAAACTCAGGTTGCAGGAGACAAAAGTAACTGGTTAGTCTGTGTACACATGGCATTCATTACAGGTAGAGCATCTCTTTAACAAGCTATCTTTAAATCTTTTAATAAAGAGAGAGTTTAATTTTACAACCACTGTAAAATTTCATGTTATTTTCATGTTATTACTTTGCCTGCACTACATGAAAAGTTACAGCAGTGTTTAGTCTATTGGGACACTTTGCAAAGGACAAAATATAATTGTTATTTAAGCAAAGAGGCAGGGCAAACACGGCATCACTCAGAGATGCAACTCACTGAGAACCTCGGACTGCAGAGAGCGCTGGATTTTTGAACAAAAATCTTTCACGAGCACAGAACAGGAGAATTAATAGAGTCTGTGCACACAGCTAGTTAAATGCAGTAAAGGTGGAAAAAACATAAGTAAGGTACTTTAATATCTTAGAGTACTTAGTGTAGTATAGAAAACCAGATGAAAAATGGCTGAAATGCTTGTTCCTTTGAGGAATAGAGAGTTCTGTTGCACTTGACAAATCCATTGCAAAAAGAGCTGGCAAGCCAACAAAGGAGATATCGTTAATCCCATTGAAACCAGTATGAAACCGATGAGCATACAACTGCTCTTGACAACACCAAGGTAAATCAGGGATCCGCGCTGACTGAGAACAGTGTGTTCAAGAACCCTGAAAATAAGTCACTACCCATTACCAGTTACTGAGGACGTGTTGTCTTGTTTAACCAATACAGTGTGTCAGGAATATGTAAAGAATGGATTTTTGGCGCGTTGAGCTAAGTGATCCATCCTGTCCCCGACATTATTGGTAAGAAGCGTGGCAGGCCCTGTAACGAGAGGTGCCATGGAGCTGTTCCTTGCCGTGCTTCTGCATGTGCTTAACCAGCGGTCTGGGAAGCTGCCGGGCAGCTGAGCTGCAGCTGATGTCTCTCTTCCCACAGAAAAGCGGGATGTCAGGTATGCAAGATCATTATAGGCGCTGGTCACAACCCTTGAACAGGTGGCAGGGATCCTAGACTAACTTTGCACAGTTTGAAAGCTGACAAAAGGTGAAGTCTCTGTCACTGGAGTCTGTTGATTTCCACAGTGTCCTGGTTGGAAGCAAAGTGCTGTTACAGAAATGCCTGAGTTGAAAGATGTGAGCGGACTCTGGTCTGTTAGCGTTGGTCTCCATTCATTCATAGGTTCGTTAATAAATTTATCTGTTATTGAAAGTCTAAGCGCTGAAGGGGAATTTAAGATCTGATGTTACTGAGATGGTTTTGGCAATTTTGCCTAAAATCTTTTCATATGTGATTTTATTGCATATTATGCCAGACCAGACAGTGGCAAATTGCACATTAACATGTGGAAAGGTGGTACTTACTAAATGATTATGTATTGCTGAAAGACTATAAATCTTAGTTTGTAAATGGATTACTTCCCATGTAAATGGGTTTCCTTCCCAGTCTCAGTTTGGTGGGATCACAGTATTACACGTCTGCTGCAAGACTGACTGTTCAACTGTTTCTTCCAGGTTCTACAGTGGAAAGCACAGCAGGAAGAGGCTGCTAAACTAGAAGCTGCTGTAGCTGCCAGAAGAAAAGAAAAGAAAGATGAGAAAGAAAGGCTACAGAAAGAACAGGAAATGATCTGTAGAGCTCAGGAAAAAGAGAAAGTATGAGAATTTTTTATATGTTTTTGCATATGTTAATGTGTACAATTGCCTTGAAAATCTTTAACTGATCTCACTATCTTGTATTCTTGTCAGGTATTAAGTATTAGTATAGACATGAGCAAGTGGTTAGTTGAGTCTTGTTACTGTCCATTTTAGCTTTAAAGCTGCCTGCTCTTACACACCACTTATGTTACTTCATTACGTTTCTAAAAAAAAAAGAAAAGTGTACAAAAATAAGTGTATATGACTACCTCCGTGTCACAAAAAATCAGTGCAGAGGCATTAGTGGATTTCTAACATGTACAGATTTGTGCTTTTTAGCAATGTGGCAAAGACTATGAAAGCCTCCAATGCTGCAGTTAAGTATGCTGCAATGCAGCAAATGAGCCTTACAATATATTGTCTGCAAGATAGCGCACTGCACTTTGCAGCACAAGGACCTTAACAGTGGGCCTGAAGCATAGTGGTAATATTAACCATTTCAGGATATCAGAAGTCTACGTCACATTATTTTGAGTACTTATGTGGTGACTACTTGGGAAATGGCTTTGATGCATAAGTCTAAACTTCAACTTAATAGAAAATCAGAAATCCACTATAGTGAATGTAATGCTTTTAGAAAATCAAGCGGTGTCACATATGTATTTGTGTTGACCTTTTTATTTAAATGATATGGCAAAAATCCAGGAGGTTGTTTTATTAGAACTTTACCTCTTTTTCTGACTATTTTTTACACTGAAATCTGGCGTGCTTAGAGTCCAACTCGTGGCATATTTGTTAAGACTGCATAATTATTTCTGAAAAAATAAGTTGGAGAATGTCATAGATTCTTATTGCTTTGTTTTTCAAATGCTGATGAGTAAATAGTCTCTTTGAATCTTATGGGACTACTTGTGCTAACATGTTTGCAGGAAGGGACACTAAAAGCTGTGCTCTTATAACATGCCAGTTAGAAGCAGAGATAAGAAAACAAGGCTAAACTGTTCCAAATAGAGTATTTTCATGACACATATGAAGGCTTTAGTGACATCTAGTATGTGTCACACTACAGAAAGCTTGTGCAAAAGAAGGAAGAAAACAAAATCTATATATATGTTATCATGTTTTCTCTTTAGATTTTGCCGCCTTGTCTTTATTTATCTGCCACATTTCTGTGTAACATCTTACTGCGAGCCAGCGTTTACTGATGGGACTACAACATGGCCAGTTAGACACCCTAGAATTTGATGGATTCTCGTGTTGGTAGAGGTGTCTATTGCAGTGATATTCCCTGCAGGGGGGGGAAAAAACAAACACAAAACTATCCATGCTTAGAGCAATTTGATTAAGTTGTTACTAAAACAATTTACAACACTTACTAAAAGCAGAAAAGAAATTATAACAGAGCAAAATAAATGACTTGCAGGCAGGTGAAACTGACTGCCTTAGCTGAAGAATGAAAATAAAGTCCTATGCTACTTGGAATTTCCCTATCTATTTTTATAGCACTCAAATATCTTTTCCTTGCTTTGTCCAAATAAATATGTCTTCATGCCATGTCAAACAGGTCAAGAGCAGAAGCTCTTGTGGCTTATTGTATTCCTGGTGGTAGTTTGCATAACCATTGAATTTGGTTATATCAACAGTTCTGCAAAGAAGCACTTGACTGAAGGTGCTACCTGGAGAAAAGAAGCTGAAGTTGCTGAAGCCTTCTTGTCTCCAGACATTATTTCTCATTGCTGCAAGTCCCCAGAGCCAACATTTGAAAAGCTGCCTAATTTCAAATTGATTTTATTTTATTTGTGAATTCATTCTTCTTGATCATGACTGTGTTTGCATATTGCATGTATCCAGTTTCTTCTCTAGCTGAAGAAGTCTCTACTGACATTGGTCACCTGATTTTATTTTTCTGCAATTTATCTGACAGATGAAATATACATTCTTGGCAGAGCACAATCTTTGCTTTAAACTATGCTAAATCATATAGTTAGCAAAATGGCAACTAATTGTCCAAGGGTCAGTTTCAAAATACACAGAATACTCTCATCTTCATAGGAATCAGAAAAGTTCAGATTGGAAGGGACCTCAAGAGGTCTTTAGTCCAATCTCCTGCTCACTTACGAGGTCTGACCAGGTAACACATGGTTTTATTCTTATTTTAGTTTGTTTTATTTATCCTTAAATTTATGTCTGATATTTGAGACTGTCATTTCAGGTTCAAAAGTTGAGAAAGCCGTATTTATGTGTTTGCAAACCATGTACTTTCAGAGAAATCCTGGCTCAGTTTAAATCAGTATTGGTTTTATCTTCACCTTTAATTGGCTTATTGTAGATATTGTTGGTGAACTTTTTAGACTTAAACCTCTATAAAAAGACACAGGGGAATTTTTCAAGATTGTGTGTATGTGCTTTGTGTTACAAAATTTTATTCTGTATGTGATTTTTCTTTTTTTTCACACTGACATATGTTTCCTGGTATTTGTTCTTGGTTGATATGTTGTTACTGTTCTTTCATGCTGAATTTAAAGTTATAAAATAACAAATTAAGGCAGAACTTCTGCATTTGGTGTTTGCATTCATCTTCTATATAAGAGTTTGCAGGGTGAGATGTGATGAAATTTTGACTGGTATGGATAATGCGTAAGTTGTCTCAGTTGGAGCGTGTGATTGTGAGATTTTGTGGTTTCTCCACCAGCACTGGAAACAGAGGTGCAGAGAGAGGGGCAGCCCCTATTTAATGACGATTTGCTGCTTAGGTTATGAGAAACTTTGCTGCTGCTTTTCTTTTTGTTACAGCTTGTTCTGCTTATTTGTCCTTACTCACACTGTGTTTATAGTGTCCGGTGGCTCTGACACCACTAGGAAGGGAAGAGGCTTGGTGAGGCTGTGTTGACCTAACCACCAGCAATGTTCATTTTATGTGTAAATATTTTGGTTGTGCAAACTTTCCACTTTTCTCTGGCCTATGTGGAATGCCTATATAGAACAGTCCTCTGCCTATGCACAGATGGATTAGCAGCTGTTTGAGGTCAGCAGTCATATGTTTCATTTGAGTGTATTACATCTTAGATCCTTAAAAAGGGCTGCTAACCTTACACTGCGGCTGCTTTTCTGGTGAATGTTCTGTGGCAGCAAGAAGAATATGTAAAATATCCGTGATCGGTGTAAAAGAAATGCCCACTCTCCACCTGGTTTGTAACCTGGACAGAGTATGCCGAGTACTTCCAAACCTGAGAATGGGTAAAATGACATTAAATCTTAAATACCAATGCTATGTTTGCTCTATTGGACTGCAGATCAGATTTTTTCTATATATTTAAATGTAGAATTTCAGCAATATCCACTGGCCCCTAATTAGAGTTTATGAGAAAGCCTTCAGGCAATGTGGAATACAGAAAGGGAATAATTGCAAAAGAGAGTGTTTTATTTCGTAAGTATTCTAAACAATATTAAATAAAAGCATTCCAAGAAATATGGTTATAGCCATCCTTGTTTTCATGTCCTTCATGTGTAGTAAATGGCCTATATAAAGAAATGATTGGCTTATAGGTTGGGAATTCTGAAATCTAAGCACTGTTTGGAAGACCTGTTTTATTCTGAATTGTGATAGTTAAAGGCTTTTCTGCACAAAGTCAATCATATAAAGAGGATGGTATTTTGACTGCCATTTCGACTGAAATCTCCAAAAGAGGCTTAAATTCAATATAGTTCAGTGGATGATACAGAAGTTATTTTTATTGCCATTTTTTTGAAGCTTTTCCTATGTAAGATAATTACATAAGTAAATTTCATTGTAAGAAATTACCTATACTTTGGGAGGTAGGATAAGGTCTCAGACTTTCACGGGAAGTTTATGCATTTAATTGTAAAATCAACAGATTATTGAGGTATAATTTCAGTTGCTTTTATAATTAACATTTTCTTAGATTATTAAAATTCTTAAGATTTTCTTAGATTTTTGCATCTTTTTCTAAAGTTTCTATTCTCTATTTTTCCAGCTGTATTTTAAATTTTAGAAACATATTGCTGTTTTTTCAGTGAATCACAGTGGCAGCATTGTCATGTGCTTCTGTCATCATAAACAGTCTTTTCAAAAACTCAGCCTTGATTTTCAAGGTAAACACTGTCTTTATTTTGCTGGAAGGAATAATTTTTAGTGAATTTTGTAGCTTTTCTCTTTCTATTTGTTGTGGCAATTGCCAAGAAGGTCTAAGGAATTAAGGGGTTTCTCAGTCAGCCCTGAGGTGGTATGAAGCACCATGTCATTCTCTGGCTATTCTTTTGGTTTCTGATTTGGAAGTACATCAGGGTATGTCATTATTCCTGTGTCCCAGCTTGCCTTTCTCTTCTGGTACCTGCATGTGGAATGGAAAAAAAAAGTGGAAATGAAAGTGTGAGAAGTACAACAAAGAGAAATTGCAAGAGCGCTAACCCTTGTAGATCTACCATGTCATCCTAACTCTTCTTGTTGGGATAGCAGAGTACTTAGTATAAGGCAGAAAAGAGAATATATGATACCTGTTGGAGATGACATGGAATATAAGTTGTATTATTATGTGTTGTGGTTATTATTATGTGTTAATAACTGGAACAGGCAGGATAGGTCAGCTTAGCTTCAGTTAGGGCAAGAGGCTGCAAGATCAGGAAATATGGGAGGTCTTACACCCCGAGGTGTGCTGAGGGTTTTCCATTGGTAAAAGGATACAAGAAATGGTTGGAGCGTCATGTTGCCAATAAGCATAATTGATATCTTTCATAGACTGAGTTGAGGAATTTTGATCATATCCAATCACCTTACGTAGGTTGAACTGTTTTATATTATTGACATAATAAGGAAGAGTGTAGCGCTCTGAATACATTCCTCTGTCTTCATACACAGGTTCCTATCTACAAATTTCTAAACCTTTCCTGAAGATTAGTTGCTGAAATTAGGTAAACTGAAGGGCTTTTTGTCCTAATATATAATTTGTCTATTAGTGCTGATTTTAAAATCTTTCTTGTGGTTTTATGTGTCTTCTCCTTCTCTTTGTTTTTTCTATTCTGTATTAAGGGTCATCATTTGCATACATTTTGTATCACTGTTAATCCTCCAAAGAATGCGTGATTTTCATGAAGCCATGAGGTGAAGTTAGCCCTAGCCCCTAGCACTGAGTTTTGCAGTAAGCAGCTGAGGTCCCCTGGGTGGTGGGGAGAAGGGCTGTGCTGGCACCGGCCAAGAGCCCCCCCCAGCCCTGTCTTTTGTCTCCAGCAGTGGCTGTAACAATAGAGAAAATGCATACGATAATTTCCCTGCCTCCCTCCCGGCTACTTTCCCTGTCTCCAGCTGTTCCCTGATGCTGATGTGGTTTGTCGATTTAGTAACCCTCTCCAGGGGCTCTCTCTTTGGGCAGTTGCCCGCTCTTTCCTGAAACACGAGTGAACTTCCTGCATCCATCAGTAAGGAGCTCCATCAGCCTTCCACCCACTGCATGGAGAGCTTTGTTCCACATCTTCTCTTTGTTCCACATCTGGCTCTTGCTAGTGTCAGCTGAAGCCTTCTAGCTCTCATGTTGGAGAGGCAGAATTGATCTCCATCCAGCCTCTTCGTGACACTTGTGAATTTGTAGGCTTCTTATCAAATTCCCCATAAATTGTCACTTCTCCATCCCAATAACACCATCCTGTTCCTTCAGTGCCTGTATGAAAACTCGTACGAACACAACGAACCTTTGATCATTACTGTTTCTCTTCTCTTTCCGTATGAAAAGGTTACTTTCAGAGATGGAGGGATCAGAACTGCACGTGGGACTATAGGAAAAACCAGAAAATATGTTTATTCTTTTTGTACCATGTTCTGACACTAGACACATTTGATTTGCCTTTTGACTGCTGCTGTGCACTTGAGCTGATATCACAGGAGGGGTGGAGGTGCCTTCGGTCGGTGGCACTCAAATTCAAGGCTGTAGTGCTTGTTTGGCTGCGCTGTTCACGGTGCTCTGCGCTTTCTGTTCCCCGGAGAATGGTTTCCTGGTCTTTGTGAAAGTTGCTGCGTGCCATCATCAGCCGAAATGAACTGGGCTGGCGTGGATCCAGCCGTTTGAGCTAACGTAGGACATTTTAACTCAAGGAACATTCACTCACTTGAGAAGCATAGCTGAAGGTTTTGATGGCAGAGTAGGAAAGCAAGGAGCAAATGAAAGTGGTAGTCTTTAGTTTGCAGTTGAAAATTATACTCAAATTAGTGTCTGCAGTCTGATTTTACTATTTCTGTTGGGGGAGCGCCACACCCTCTTGTTTTCCTAGTAAACCTTTTGTCAGCCCATACTGTTCTTAAATATAAATTTTATTCTAAAAAGATCAAAATTGGATTTTCTTTAACTTAATGCTTTTCTTACTTCATTTGTTCTCATTACCTTGGCTTGTGAATGATTGTTATTTTGTTTACTGTATTTGTTCAAACTCTAGGTGAAAAAGTACTGGGCTGAGAAACAGCTCAAGTGGCAAGAACAGGAAGAGAAAGATCTACAACGTCTGGAGGAATTAAGAAAATTAATGGCTGAACAAGCAGTTAAAGACAGAGAAAGGTAAAAGAAATTATATGTGAATACCCATAGTATCAATAGGAACTTCTTATAATCTAATTTGCTTTGATCTCCCAACTTTCTAAATTAGAATAAATTGAGATAAGTAATTTTTTTTTCTTCCTGTTTGCCAGTTACCCCAGTCTATACACCGAGGTTGCATCATGATTGTATCCTGGATGCAATTTATTTGTTACTTTGAATTAATTCATATACATGAAAGTTTTAGACCTTTGTAAGCGCTAAACTGTTATAATCATGATAGGGTGCACGCATTAAAACCAGCTCCCTTTGTGATTTTTTAATTGGGTAATAAGACCTTCTGCATTCTCACTTTGCAAAATTATTTGTTTTACTTGGTTTGTTTTGTTTGAGAGGCAAGCGAGAGGAGCACGTTAAGCACTTAACAGACTCAAAGATATTTATCATTCTTTTAGAGGGTCTTAAACTGTACATCTAATTGTAGATGCTCTTCACCTATGTCGTGGTTTAACCCCAGCCAGCAACTAAGCCCCACACAGCCGCTCGCTGCCGGTGGGATGGGGAAGAGAATTGGAAGGGTAAAAGTGAGAAAACTCATGGGTTAAGATAAAGACAGTTTAATAGGTAAAACAAAATCTGTGCACGCACAGGCAAAGCAAAACAGGGAATTCATTCACTCCTTCCCATTGGCAGGCAGGTGTTCAGCCATTTCCAGGAAAGCAGGGCTCCATCACGTGTAGCGGCGACCGGGGAAGACACACGCCATCACTCTGACTGTCCCCCTCTTCCTTCTTCTTCCCCAGCTTTATATGCTGAGCATGCCGTCATATGGTATGCAATACCCCTTGGGCCAGTTGGGGTCAGCTGTCCCAGCCGTGTCCCCTCCCAACTCCTTGTGCCCCCCCAGCCTGCTCGCTGGTGGGGTGGGGTGAGGAGCAGAAAAGGCCTTGACTCTGTGTAAGCACTGCTCAGCAGTAACGAAAACAGCCCTGTGTTATCAACACTGTTTTCAGCACAAATCCAAAACATAGCCCCATACTAGCTACTATGAAGAAAGTTAGCTCTATCCCAGCCAAAACCAGCACAACCTGTTTGATGTAATTTAGGACTTCAGCCTGTTAACATTTGAATCCTTGCCAAGTCTTTGTTGCAGAATATGGCCTTAATGACCTGTTGAAGAAATACTTGATTTCATAGGGGAATTCCTCTGTCACAGAGGAGCATAAAAAAACCCTGTATGTAGTCTGGTTATAATTGCTCTCAAATCCCAGGCTTACTTTTTTTACATAGAGGGAGCCACCAAATTGCATGGACCAGAAATGTGATTAAAACAGGGTTAAAGTACCATTGGCATTAGAATATTAAACTTGGTCTTAAGCATTCTGTGGGAAACAATACTTCAATCTTATTTTCTAACGATAGCTTGCTGACAGCTAAATTTAAATGTCTGTATCCTTATGCTACAAATATATCTATACCTTTCCTTAAACATACCTGCAATGATTTTAGCTCATAGCTAAAGAAACACACATACTTGAATTAATGAGTTTTCAGCAGAACTGATCAGGAAAAAATGACTTTTCTTTAAACCTGTGTACTGTACTATGCCATGCAGTTGGGGAACGTTCTTTTCTTATGCTAATAAATGTTGCAGAATGAAATATAAGGAAATGGCACAGTTCATTGAGGAATGCAGGAAGGAAATAATCACACCTTCGGGCTGTTATGAATCAAAAGTCGGTAAATGCTTAGCATTATGTTTCCCAGAATTGGCGTACTGTACAAAATAAAACAGTTTAAAGAAAAATGCTTACTGTTTGTGGAGATTAATAATTCTTTGAAATTACTTAATGTTTTTCATCTTCAAAGCCTTCAGAAACATTAATCAAAGAAGGACAGAGAGATGTTACTGTTATTAGGTGCTGTAGTGCTGCAAGCATGGTATAAGGCATTTTAAAATATGTATTGTACTGAACTAAGGTAGACACACTGGCATAATGATTTCACAGTGCAGAACTGCAGTCCTGTAGAAACTAATAGTTTTCTTACGTGTCTCACCTGTTGCAGCACATAAATTGGTTTTGAGTCTTTGCAGAACTGATCATGAAAGATGGCACAGGCTAGTACCACAGTTCTGATCTGCCATGTTTTCAGGCTTTTTTGGGAAAGGAAAAGATTTTTGGATCGTGAGCTGGCTATTCCAAGTACAAGATATGGCCTGGATAGTGCATAGAGTTTCTAATAAGTACAATAAGATATTAAAAAATGGTCTGCTGTTATCCTGAATTGCTTTTAAAATTAATTTAAAATTAAGTAATCAGGTTTGTAAAAAAAGAAAATTATTACCACAGAGTCACTGTGGTGCTCTATTTATTCAGGTCTCACTTTGTAATTGCAAGATGCTGAATAGCCAGAGCTATGACTAGATCAAAGAAAAGGATTAAAGGCACCTGAAACTGGATGTAGAATTTAAAGTGACTAAGTCCAAATTTGCTTTCTACAACTCCTCTGCTTAGTGACTGACAGTGGAGACATTTAACTGACTGGACATTTCATTTGTTGGCCTGGAAGTTCCTGGGTAGCTGCAGTTTTATGTTGCGTGCGTGTCTTAGAACTGTTGTCTTCAGAGCAGCTGGCTACCCAGTGCTTGCCTAAACCCCAGTGGGTTTAAACTTATGTAAGTTCCCATAGATGTTGATCAAGTAAAAGATGGTGAGAATAGTAAGTTCAACACAAAATCCTAATAAGCAATGCTATCTGCATTCAGAAACATGGGAGGGGGGAAAAGGATTCTGCTGTGATTTCTGCTCCAAGCACAATATCTATTCTGTATTGATTTTTTTTTTTTTTTTTTTTTTAATCCAACAGTCATTTCATACAAAATTTGTAAAACAGTGTTTTACAAATCACAGGGGCTGGGGTAAGAACCTAGGTCTGCCCGGATCCTGTCAAATGCCCCAACAAGTAGGCAAAAATCATACTCCTTTTTTGCTTTCTTCTACTCCCATTCATTTTGTATTGTTTGCTGATAGTAGTCCAGCTATTAAAATAGGGGTGGAGGTGCCCTTACCTAGACTACTGTATATTCTTGCTGGTTGACATGCTTGCTGATAATGCAGAAAATTTGAACTCCTTCAGGCTAAGAACCTGAGGCTAAAACTGTCTGGACAAGAGCTCTGATTACTGGTGTGTATCATAAAAGGTCTGGGCTAGCCGCATTTGAAAAGGAAAGCAGAGAGTTCTGATTCTTTTTTGAATAAAAATTAAAGGTTTAGTAGATGACAGCTCCAGAGAGAGAAATGCTCCAGAAACACAGCAGGTACTAGATAAATGGTGTACTGGCATTCA
>NW_009210577.1:21231-34011 GCF_000690835.1 Fulmarus glacialis
CCCCATTAAGCTGGGGTAGCTGGTGGGACTACTTTGGGGGTAAGAAGTTAGTGTTGGCAAGATACATTTGCATGTGGCCCATTGAAAGTAGAAATGTAAGCATGGATGTCCATCTACTGCGGTTGGTCCTTTATATGTACATAGGATCACACATTCAGCTATTCTAAATGTCTTCAGTTAGGTCTCCATGCCTATGTCTTTAGGACACTGAATTATAAGCTCTCTTTTAATGTGAGAGATAAGCTCTCTTTTTAACCAAGAACTACAGACTGCGTTTAAGTCTTACTGTGCTTCAAGAATTAGCATCCAAAAGGGCAGATGTTTGTCTGTTGCCAACAGTCCACTTCTCCCTTTTTTAATCTATGTGGCGAATTTCAGTCAGGTCCTCCATCGGTTCCCTTAGGTATGGGATGGATTGAATATACATAAAATATTCTGAAAGAACATCCCCCCCAAGGAATACATTTTGCATTAATGTTGCAGGGTGAGAATTAAATTGGCATGAAATTGTGCAAATATTTTCACTCGCTATCTATGAGAAATAGATTGGCACAGTCCTGTTCTCCAGGGAAACGTTTGCAAGCATTTTGACCCAGCACCTGTACTGCTGCCAGTCCTGGCCCTGAATTCAAAGGGCAGGGGTGGGAGAGTCGGTGGGAAAGGATTGCTCTTTGCAACAATTTTATCTGACTAACCATCAGAAACGGAGCAATGGCAGCTATTTGCCATGCGGCTCTGTTTATCGCATGCTGGGAGTGAAGGTGCTTATGTATCGCTTCTCTCCCATCCCTTGTGCTCTTTGCAGCAGTTCCTTGCTGGGAATGCGTGGAGATAGCCTTTCCTCTCTCCCCTCTTGCCCTGCCTCGGGGTTCTCCCCTTCCTGAGGTACAGCTCTCGCCAACTCCCCCTCTCCAGTTGGTGCTCTGTGTTGAAGGGCGCAGAACAGAAAGAATCCAGGAAAACTGTGGGCAAATAATTGGGTGTTAAAACCATTCATAAACCTGGGCAAACGAGAGGGCTGTTGGTGGAGTCGATGTTCACAGCAGCTTTGCTTTGAGCTTGTGCTGTTACATTTAAGAATGTCTTTAGAGCTGAGAGCTGGATTAGGCTGTGCACCCCGACATAGCCACAGCGCTTTGACTGCAGTTGCAGCATAAATTAGCAAAGGATCTGGCCCATGAGTTTTGTCATGGGAACCGGTGACTACTTCTGAAATGTTCAAATTAGTATGTAAAACACTTTCTGTCCCAGCTGCCTGGTGCCTTGGCAACATTGTGCATCGATTCAGCCTGTCACAGGTGGAAATACAAGTGGCCCTTAGCCACTAAGATAATGCTTTCTACTGTTTATATGAGATTTATTCAGCTGACAATCAGTAAGTTGTGATATAGGGCAAAAAACCTATCTATATTATAACCCAATTTTTTAAAGTTTTGCTAAAGCTTTCATAATAAACATAGTAGTTCATTATTTCCTAGTGAATATTTATGAGACAGTGTCTGAAAGCAGAGCTTTAATGAAATTATGCTTATCAAAAATTACATAAGTGTGTACCCACAATACTTCAAAAAGGTAGCTTTACTGAAACTAATCAGCTAAGCTCATTTTTCAGCTGGTGATTTATTAAAATTTTTACTTACTGTGGTACTTAAAGTCAAAATTGAGTATTAAGACATTTTAATTTTAAGCTTTTCTATAAAATTAAGTTTACTTTGAAGAAATAGTAGCTAAAATATTACTAAGTATAATAGAGTGAAAGAGAATTAACAACTTTATTTGGATGTGGACACTGTGAAATCAAAGCTGAAGTAAACATTTAAAGCCAAGTATTGGAAGTAAAAGTATAAAAATATAAAAAGTATTGGAAGAATGTTCCAAATTAGGAACACAATATACGGTTAAATATGTGAAAGGTTTTCATTATAATATAGTTTTTGTAATTTTTCAGAAAAATACAAATACCTACTTTTTATTAGATTTTCTTCATATAAAAAGAAGATTAGGCTTTCTCTCTGGAACGAAATTACCTCTGAAGATTACTATTGTAAGCATTCATCTGCCTAAACTACAATGGCTACAGTAAGAAACTTGAAAGCCTCTCTGGGGCATCCTCAGGCAGCTTTGTACCACTCTCTTGGGACAAATTTGTTTGTCCTGATAATTGTTATTGGATTATTGATGCAGTGGTCTTTTCTAGCTACCACCATAACTGTACGTTTAGTTCTGATTTTTGCACTTTATAGCACAAGTTATATACTCCTTTGAGCTTACTAAAATTTCAAGAGTAAGAAAATAAAAATACATGTTTTATTGTAGTTGAAGCAGCTCTTTCTTCTCCATTTCTCTAAAGGCAAGTTAAAATTTGAAGGGCAAAAGAAGGATAATTCTCTGAATGCAGAGCGTGGCAATGGCAACTTCTACATAAGGACTAAAAGTGACATACCAAACAATACCCTACAGCTTCGTAAGAAACAGAGTTTGGCAGTGGACTGAGGATTATTAGGAAATATGGTCATGGTAGTACTCTCAGGTCTATAAAAACCTATTGTGAAAAGTTGACCAGCAAAAATAATGCCATAGGTAAAGTTTCAGGATTATTTGTGCTAACCTCCAGCTTTTTCCTTTTGAAGAAGGATGTAATTCTCAAGTTTTCTTGCTTCTTCCAGTAACAGGATTGTTACTTTTGATGGAAGGGGTTATAGGAAAGAGTTCTTCTGCCATACACAGATGTCGGAGAACATTTCTTCTTGGCAAAGAAAATGGGGGAAATAAAGAGTAACAGGGCTATATAAAGCATGCTAGAGAAAATCTGCATTCTAGAAATTAAATCTGAAAGGTTAGCCAAGTTGTTTAAAAAACAAAACAAAACCCCAAAAACAAATTAAAAAATACAACTCCCCAACCCGCCCTTCCCCAAAAACCCCAAGCCAAAAAACTCCAACAGAAATAACACATTTAAATGAAAAAGCATTTTTGCATTTTTCAGGTGTTTTGATGAACCACCGTATTATTATTAGGTGGATATAGAAAACATCAGACTAGTTTTCATACTGAAATTTCGTAACAGAAATTTAAAATTACACTTGACCAATGTTTTTTCCATTTGTATGTATGCTGTTTTGCAGGGTAAAGTTTAGACAAGCGTTGCTAGAAAAACGGTTGCTGGAGAAAAAGGAACTGGCCCTTCAAAAAGCACGTGAAGAAGAGGAAAAAGATAAATGCCTGGAAGCACTCCGACAACAGGTGGTTTCATTTCCTGTACATAGTATTTTCATATACAGTAATGATACAAACACATACTGTCATATTATGTGAAAGATAAAAAGAACAATCTAGCAAAAGCAAAAAATGAAGAAGTTAAAATGCACTTTTGGTCTGACTTTAACAGTAATTCTGTCATGTTATAAATCCTATGTGCTTTGTAACTCTGACAACAAGAACATTATGATGTTAAATTGCACTGTAGAAGCTGTTGATATCTGAAAATATATAGATACTATTTTTTCTGGGTTGGATGTGATTTCTCTTTTTCTTTGATTTTTTTTGTTTTTTTTAATAATCTTAAGTCTGCCTTGAGTCTTAGGCAAGATGTATGGGTAATTTAAATTCTTTTTAAATTCTGAAAACTTACAGACCTTGGATGACTTTTCTTCAGAGAGAGATTTAACTCTCTGTGAAACTTTTGCACGTTATTTTAAAAAGGACATCCCAAAAAATGTTTGTTAATGTTTGTCATAGTAAATGTAGTGGGTTTTTTTTTTTTTACTGCTGATTTTTGAAGGAGAATTTTACCTTCATTTATATTTTTGTATCTAATCTCCTTGGTTGTTCCTCCAAAGATTAAAAGGAAAAATCTGGAGTTCATGTTCGTTACACTCCAGGAACTGCAGCCTAAATACGCAGCCAAAGGAAAATAAGGGAGGGAGAAAAGGTGTTCTTCAAACCCTTTTGATTTTGGATAATTTAAACAGCACTAATGCAGCAGCTTTCTCCCTGGGACTACCTGTGGTTAAAAATATGGTACTTGATGCAGCCTTGACCTCACCTTCAGCATGTCCTTTGGCTTCAGGATTAACCATCCCAATACAGTGTGCATGCCAGTGAAATTCTTCCTTAGTCCCTCGTGGACTGTTTGTGGCCTTGTAAGTGCTTTCACTTCAGCATTTGGGTGTACAAAGTCAAGAAGAAAGAAAAATATAACAGAGGTCAAATACTCCAAGCCATCTTCTGTGGCTGGAGAGCTGAGCATAACAGGAATAAATAAACCTAAGGGATCATTGGTCTGTTATTTCAGTCATTTTTTAAACTGTTGAACTCGGGCTCATTTCCAGTCAATAATGCTTTATTTTTACTAATCTGATTCAATTAAGTATTTTGCAGTATTAACAGTGTTATTTTAGATTGTCAATGCATTTTTAATAATAACTCTATTGCATCTTTCCTAAGTCACTGGTTGAATTGCATTGTCTTTTGCGTCAGGTTTTTACAAGAGGCTGGTTGAGAGTCATGATCTGTTGATCTCTTCTGACTGACCCAATTCTCTTACCAAAGTAGAAAATGCTTCTAGAATGGGCTTTGACTAGGATGGTAGAGTTCCCACTTCATTACATTTTTCTAACCAATATTTATTTTCTGTGTTTCACACTAATGAAATACTGCTTCATAGAATATGGCCCTTGTATGTGGGAAGAAAAAAGATCTTTAGTAAAGTCATCCAGTCTGTATATTTTGACAACTGTAAATACAAAGGTGACATTTTATTAAAGACATGGAAAAAAAATTATCGTACACAATTTTAAATGTGTCTGAGAGAACCTTTGATACTGATCTAACCACAGGAAATTAAACAGTTAAACCAGATGCACTTAAGAAAAAAACCGAAGAGTTATGTTATTTGTGGCATATCACTCAATGTTGTTGCCCATGACTGTAAAAATTGTGAACTACCGATCTGAACACCTTTGTTTCCATCCGAAGAAAAAGAACAAAGTTTGGACTTCCAGGAATTGTGGTATTGCTAAATTACGAGTCTGCTGGTTCCTTTGGGTTACTGGTTTTGAACGTCAGAGCTCATGTCAATCTCTGCTAGAGAGCCGAGGATGTTATTGCTTTTCTCTTATAGCATCCTTGCTGAGCCGAGGCCTCCTTCGCAGCCAGGACCACACGTTGCTCTTACGGTGCAAAGATCAGTAGTGCACGTATTTGGGAAGTGCTGTTTTCTGGTAGCCTAAAGCTTAGCATAAGCTTGTTTCCTACCAGGGGTATGACGAGGTAGCAACATAAGCTCTCTTTTCATGGAAATACCGCCCAGATTATATTTTCAAGAACTGACAATTGACATTCACAATATGCAGGTTATTCTGTGTTAAGCTTGCCCACGTAGCAGGCAATTCTCCACTTTACAGCAGTTCTGGGCATGCACAGTGCTGTATTAAGTCCAGCCAATTAAATTGTCTCCATTGGGAAAAACCTCCCTGGTTATTATTCTCTATCGAAGTGGGTTTACTCTGGATTTAAGTTTCAAGCTTTACAACTTTTATATATGGATACAGGTTGGTTTAAGACAACTTTTGCAATTTTTAAACTAGGTAAATGATCGTGTTCTCAAAGGATGTGTTATTGATAATAATCTTTTCTCACCTTAGGTCTACATAGAAAGGGTAATTGTTATTTTCATATCATGTATTTTAGGTTGCCATTGTTGCAAAATTAGATCCAGCTAGAGTAGTGGCCGATACGGTGGCATCTAAAGCTCGGATGGGCATTGGAACCAAAGAAGAGTTTGACCTTCAGAAGCCACTGTTTAAGTTGCATACGTACAGTGAACAGCAGGTAATTGTCTGTAATCATACCATATAGTTTATTGTATGCACACATATCTTAATAGCGGTATATGATAGTAATAGTATATCCTAAATAGCACTATTAACAGTAGAATATAGAATATAATGTGTGTAAAAATAAAAACATTAGGAGTAATAGTTGAGGTAATCTCTCTGACCCAATGTAGATGCTGGAGGAGCACAACAAGAGTGGACCACAAAGGTCCATTCGGGTCCAGCGTAGGACTCCGGGGCTCTCCCTGAATAGCATCTCCCATTGCCTCCACTGGAGAGAGGATACTGGGCTAAATGGACCATTGGGCAGTTCCTGTGTTTGCTAGGCGTTTTGTCTGATCTTTTTGCTATTTTTTCATTTCAAAACTCACCTCCTTTTCACCTGCTCCAGTTAGTGTTGTACTAAGTATGTGAAGTGAATTGACTCAGCATAAAAGTTCTCCTGACTATACAAAAGAGCTATGTCACAGGTAACTTAATTATGGGATGTTCTTTTTTCTTGGAAGATTATGCACAGCACAAAACTCTTCATAAACTGAAAATTAGCATCTTGACTATCTTACACTTGAGTATCTTATGCTATTGCTGGATTGAAGGTCAGTTGGGATGTGATATGCAAGGCCTAAAGGAGAAGAACCCAGTGAGGTGTAAATGAAGCAGGAAACTGAAGTAACTATATTCCTGTTTTCAGATCGCTCAGATTGCTGAGGACAGTGCTAGCTCAATTTCAAATGGAATTAAGCAACATAGGGGAGGATTTTTTGATTCCCTTACTGTTTCTCCATCTGCTCAGTCTATGCATTTGAAATTATTCCCACTCTGGAACTTGAAAATCACGTTTACTGAAAGAGAAGTGCTATGATATAATTCTATGGGATAAAAGCTTTCTTTTAGCACTGAATAGGCTGAAATTTAACGATGTCTATAACTAAGCTTGTCCAGTACTTCCCATTTTAAGACATTTTAAAGCTTCTCAGTTTGGGAAAGGAGAGATGTGGTACAAGAGATGTAGTTTTTGTTTGGCTATTAAAATTTACCCAAATCTGACCAATGTATGATGTTTTGAAAAGCCTTAGCTTAAAAATGCTCTGAACATGTGTACTTGGGATTGATACCTGAATTCTCAGAATATTCTTCCTGTTTCGACTCCAGACAAGTTTTGGTACTGCTCAGACTGCAATACGTGATTCCTGCCAAGCATATTAGCGTGCTCCATCCCAGAGCTGCGCTGGTTATGGATAATGTTGCCCAGTATTGGTCTGCCCAGCAGTTCTGGGCACTGTGGCAGGTGATGCTAGAACTGAAGGCAATGTGACACTCTCTTGTACTTTCACTGCTCCCCCACTGTAGCCCATGGAAGAAGGATTTGAAAGAGGCTTACAAATTTTGCCAAAGAACCTTTTGACAAATTTTAGAAGTAATTTCCCTGGGCATTAATTGTTGTTATGTAAAATGGAAGTGGTACTGGCATGTAGTCACAAGGCAACGCTGTGAGAAAAATCATAAACTTGTTTGAAGCACTCAGATTCCATAGAAACAACAGGAAGGGATTAAAAATCTTGTGATGAAAGCAGGGCTGTGTTGATGGGGAACATTAGAGAAGTCAGCAACTCTTCAATGAGTAGGCTGAATTAGAAGTCGCTCAGTTTCTCATCTACCCTTTGGGTTTTGCTGAGGAATGACAACAGGGCTCTTTGTTAAAACAGTTTGTGATCATTAATATTAAAAAGGATGATATCAAGATATGTGCAGTGAGATAAGGCTTGTTCACTGTAGAGTTTCTCTGCTTTTGAAGGCTTTATTTTCTGACTGTCTTTAAAACTTTTTGAATATATACATCCACAGATAACCTGAAAGTTACACTGTGTGTATGAGGAAAGGATTGTTTTCTTTCTATTTATCATAGCTGTGGTTTATTTTAACAGATCATTTCTGACCCTAGACTTCGTGTTGAGCTAGCTCTTCGAGAAGCTGGACTTCATAAAACACTTTATGCCAGAGAAATTTTACCAAAAATTCCTCCACTGAAGCTTCCAAGAAGAGATATGGAATCTACAGCTTTTAAAATGTAGAGCACCTCTCATATCTGGAGTAGAGAAGCTTCAGGGGTATTGTCTGGCCTATAATGTGAAAACTTTAAATAAATATCCCTTAGGCTATGTCATAGAACTGCTTAGTTCTCAGTGTGTGCAATCATTCAAAAAACCAACATGCCTTTCTCCTGCAGTGCTACACCGTTTTACGCCTGCCTTGGTGAAGGTTTTACAGAGGTTTGGTGGGTGTATGCTGTTGTAGTATAATTTCCCACGTCCCTTTTTACTGGGAGATAGGACACCTGTACATGAAAGACTCCTACAGACATTACAGGCCAATCTGATATATAGCATAAATCCAAAATAGCTTTGCAGAACAGTCACTTTAGATTATATCATGATATGTGAATACATCCCACAACTTTCATTCCAGGTTTCTTGAGAATTTGATTCTTTTAATTATAAAATCTTCATTATCATGAATGTTTCTATTATTCCTTGATTATTATAAGAAGAAGCTTAACCTTTGTCTGTATTTAGAAACAAATTTGCTGCATCGTATTTACAAACTAGTAATGCAATTTCATATTGCAGATTAGTCTTTCAGTATAAATTATAAATTAGAAATATTCAGATCTGGCATCTTTATTTTGGAGCTGAAACTACTGAATATGATTCTATTAAATGAAAGGGAAATTTATGTCATTTCATTTTGTAACTGATTATGTTTTCAAGCCTTACATAAGATGAGTGTAAAAACGTATGTAAACAAGTGTATGTTACAATTAGCAGTTTAACCAAAAATTTCTAAGGACGATGAATATCAGAAAGAACTGAACATCCATAGTTGTGTATCTAGATAATTATAGGAACTTCATTAATGTAATATTGTAATGCCTTATAGGTGTTAATGGATCACATACCTACAATACCTTGTGAAACAGACAGTAATTCCTCACTGTCGAAATGAGAAATTGAGGATCAGGGTAGATGAGATCTGTGTTCTCCCAGTGGAGCCCACAGTGCAGGTCCAGCAAACACCAAGAGAGTGGTTTTACTGCTAGCCACCATATGCCACCTCCTTACCTGGCACAGACAACAGACCCTCTTCTCTCGATATATTCAGCGACTCTACACCAAATGTTTTGCAATCAGGGACAAGCAATGTTAAGTTTTCGCACCTCAAACTGATAGTAACATTGCCAAAATCTTGTAGCATAAGCTGATCTCAGCAGGTGTCTCTGAGCACCTCGGGGAGAGGGAGGTTTGCTCTGGCCTGGGTGTTCAAGGGTGCTAAGTCAGAAGCAGAGAGAGACTCTAAGAAGGGTGCCAGAAAGGCAGGGGAAGAGCTGGTGCAACAGACTCCCAAGAGCAAGCAAAATTTAAGACCAGGAGCAACATAATCCGAGTATTGAAGCTAAGTTATTTTAATGGGGGGAGAAATGCTACAGAGACTGCCCAAAAGCCGTGGGAGCTGTATGTCGTCTTGATTTAGCTTTTGCATGTTTGTGCTAAAATTACAATTCTGTGTATATTTGTGCGTTTTATTTTGGTATCTCATTTGGAGTGACTCATTATTTTTAAAACACACTTGGCCAGCTTCATGACTTGTTGGATGTTCCTGCAGGGGAGACCAGCATTGCTTTCTTTTCTTTTGGAGACCAGATTGGCTGCTAGACTGCTTCCCAGAAATGGAAGATCCCAAACTTAAGGCAGTTGATTTTTTTTTTTCTTGCCTTTAAAAGCAGATCTACAAGATAATTTCAGTGGTGCCAAATCTTTTCAGATTATAGTTATCTTGTCATCTTTTATAAATACCAGGACATTTATGAAAAAAGAAAGTTTGAATGAAGCAGACATTTGTTTTTGAAATAAAGGGCACTGATTTTTAGGCAGTGTCTTGTGATTGTCTTCACGTCTGTTTTTTCTCAGGGAATAGACTGAGTAGAAGTCCGCTTACATTGATGACTCTGTGCCGGCTCACTGCAACCATGAATCGGGGCTTGTTATTGTTATGGTGAGGCCAGAATGAAGATTTTTAGAGGGATTTTTGTGAAACAGTGGAGCATGGAAAACGTGCAGGTCAGTGAAACTGGCTTCAGGTATTTTGCTCAGCACAACCAGAGGCTGCTCTTGCCAGGAGAGCTCCTGCAGACCGCCTCGGCCACTCTCCCTGGCCTGGCCAAGCGCCTCTCTTCCGTGCTCCTGGGGGAAGGAGGTGGATGTTTTGCCTTACTTCGTCATCCTCACCTTAGCACTGTTCATGAGAGATGATCAAAACCCTTCAGGAAATGGAGATGCTTATAAGGACATTTGTTTTCATGATAAATGCTTTCTATACTTTTTTAAAAAAATAAAATTTTGCAAGTTATTTTTGTACAAAGATGTATGAAATCGCTTGCACATAAAAATAGCAATTTAGAAAATGTTAATGGGAAATAGAGTTTTCAACCAGCATCTCTTGGAGCCCTGCTTTGTTGGTTTTGACGCGGTAAGGGTAACAGTTCAAAATTCAGCTATCCTTTATGCCAGTGTATGAATGTATGCAGTTTGACTAACAATCTGATTTTTTTAAAGCCTGAGAAAAACTTCTTTGTGAAAATTAAGTTATTAGGTTTCAAGATAATACTACTTATCTGTGAATTTTGGTAGTCAGAAAGGTGGCTTAAATGTTAAATAGTGCCTGAAAGTCAAGTACCCAACTGGCGCAAGATCAGTTGGTGCGGTATCCAGCTCCTGCAAAACTTAAAGTTTGTGCCAACTTATGTGCCTGTAAGCTTATATGCACATTTATGTGTGTATTTATAGAAAAAGAAAAATGTAAGTGATTGCGATGCCAATTCTCACCGCTCTGAGAATAGAGAGGGCTTTGCAGTAATGGTCAGTATTTTGAAAAGCAGCTCACCAAGGACACACATTCTGAGCTCTCTAAACTACTGACTCATCTGAAACCCTTAAAGAGTGTCAAAATGTGCAGCAGAAAAACCATTTAACAACATAATCATTAAGGTAAAAGCAAAATAAGAAAAACAAGAGTCTCCTCACTGGACAATGTTCTAGAAAATAGAGAGTTCACTATCTCCTGCAAAGTTAATGACCAGGACTGTGTTTCTGTAAGCTACGGCAGAGCAAACCTCACCTATCAAATTAGGCAAAATATTAAAGCATCATATTTCTTTTCCTGGAGTGGTTTTAAATTATTTTTGCAAAGGACTTAAGGTACATTGCTGTTAGTATAGAATTTTCTTAAGTGGACTTTGGACTTAGCAGAACTGAGTTTGAATGGTAGGTTAGATTGCATGTTAAGTGACTGGGGTGATCTTGTTCCCATTCTGGGAGAACACTGGCTCCTGTCCTGGGATTCCTCCCCTGTCAGATCAATATTTGAGCCTAAAAACTGCAATCTCGGAATGGAAACTAGGAACCAATCTCCTTTTCTTGTAAAAACTGGAGTTTGCTTTTTCATGGCAGCAAACTGAATGTATCCCAGATCAAAGTGCTGGTAAGTTGTTGGAGTAGCTCAGGGGGACCATGAAAGTGGGGTCCCAGCGCCAGGAGAGCCCATTGGGGGAGCCCCTGGATGGCCCCACTCCGCTGCCCGGCCCCATGCCCCAGAAACGGACCTCTGCGGACGGGAGGCAGCGTGACAACGTGCAGTTGGGTGACGAGAGGGACGCCGAGAGAAACCCGCACATTCGGAAGGCAAATCGAGCTGTACCCAAGCGTGTGGAAATATTTCTGGGACTAGAGGTTGCTGATGAAGTAGATTTTAGGATACTGACTGGAGAACGAGTGCCTTAGGGACAGCCCCTCAGCATGTCTGTATCTTTAGACTTACACGTTTCATGCTCTTAATATCGTTAATATCTTAAGATCCTCTCCCGTGCTTTTCGATACGTTAAAATTTTGTTTACCAGAACTCTTAAATCCTGTAACTTACTGTTCCAAAGGTGTCAAAATTCATTTGGAAGCAAGTTTGTTAGTGAACCTTAAGAACTGAAAGGGATTTCAGTGGAAAATTCTTCTGGCTGTAGGTGACCCTCTGCGAAAAACCCCTCCCCTCAACCCAGGCGCAGTTTAGTCTCTTACAGCTTGTGGAGACACTTAAAGATGATTTTCTGGATCGTTGATTAGCAGATGAATGTGAAAGATGCAGTCCCTGGCAGTTACCTCAAACAGTAAGGTGTGCTCCCCATCCCTTTCCCTCTCGGTGTCCCCATGTGCCCCGCGCCCAAACCTGCCGACCATGCGACGGGGGCAAAGCTGCTCCCGCGCAGCCGGGACAGTCTGCGCAAGGTGGGCTTCCCGCACACCGACCTCTTGCGTTCAAACACTCTGGTACAGTTTTTGATGGATCTTTGTATGATATTGTATGAATGAAAGTCTGAACAGCCTCGTAACAGCAATGAGTAACAATAACAGTCACAAATGTGGATTAATTTTGCATGTCATTTACTTAGGTTTTGGCTTTGTGCCAAATGCAAAAGGATCTCCTTCCTAGAAGATTGCTGTGGACGGAAGCGACCCTAACGGGACAGTCCTTTGTGACCACTGAAGATGGGAGTGAGGAGCATGCAGTTCGGCAACACAGTCTTAATTTCTGTGCAAATTTTGGTTGGAGCTCTCCTTGGGTGTGCAAGTGTGTTGGCGCAATTCAAGCTGTATTGGAGGTCCGCAGCTCCTGCACAGCGGTGTTCGCTGGGCCCGGCTGCCCCGCTCGGCCGCAGAGGGCAGCTGCCTGAGGGCGCGCGTTGTGACTGAGTCTGTCTCTTCCGTTTCCCACAAAAAGGGTCTGTGGTGTGCCGGTGTGGGTAGGTCCCGCACGCCTGCTCCTGGCGCGGCAGGACCCGGCGCCCTGTTGCTCGTGCTGCGTCGCCCGTCAGTTGCTGGAGAAAAGCGCGTTTCCTGCC
>NW_009210578.1:0-255 GCF_000690835.1 Fulmarus glacialis
ATTATTTTATTCAAATATTATTTTGTCTTGGAATAGTATTTCCTTATTCTACTTTTTATAGATTTTCATATTAGATATTTAATACCTATTTGGTGTACAAACTTAAGGTTTGCTTTTGGATGTTTAGTTAATAAAGCACCTTGTACTAAACATCTGTTGCATTGCTATTGTCAGTGTGTCACTTTGCTTTTCAGCATTTCAGAGGGAAGGGCTGTGCTAATTAATGGCTGGTATAGAGAACTCCCTTTTTTTTGT
>NW_009210578.1:286-11348 GCF_000690835.1 Fulmarus glacialis
ACAATAACCCCTTCAGCTCACCTGCTTAGCAGATCACAAGCACATGCCAAGATGAAACCATAGGCAGTGTTGGAGTTTTTTCTTACTCTTTTCTTAGTATTAGAGTTAGAGTCTTTTCTTACTCTTTTTTGTTGTAGGTAGAAAGGTAGCGAGAGGCAGGATAACTAGATAAGGGTTGCTCTAGCAGCCAGGAAACTTACTCTGTTGGTAGGACATTGGTTCTGTTCCTGCCGTGGCCACTTAGGTGCTGCCTGGCACTGGGGCTGCTGCCTCGTTTCCTTGTAACTTGAAAAATTGTGATTCTGGCACGGAGGTGAACATCACAGCCATTACAATAGAAGTGCTAGTAAACCTTGTTTTACCTGAAAAAGAAGTGGTTTTTTGAAATACTTTCCTTTTTCTAAAGGATGTTCCAGAACAGAGGGGGCATCTGCATTTGATTGAAAGGATGTTCTATCTTCATTTTTGAAAATCTGGAAATTCAATTTTGAAATGTTTCTTTGGTTTTTTGTATATTTCTCTATTTCTTTCTGTCATTTAATGCAGTAGAGTGAAAAGATAGCTCTTGGTTTGTATTTCTTCTTCCCCTTAGTTACTTTACACAACATTTCCAATGAGTTTCCCTCTCAGTTGCCACAACTGTTTAAAATGTTTATTTTTGTCATATGGGTGAAGCCAATAGGTTATGAGGTGAGGAATAACAAGGAGATTCATGATTAGCATTGTGTGGGCAGTTGGCAAAGACTTCCCAGGAGATGCAGAGGTTATTAGTTTACCACATTGGAAGAAAGACGTAACTCTGGGCCTGAAATACTGTGAAAAGGGGCTAGGCACCCCAGTATAAAAAAGACGTACAGATTTTGATGAAGCAGGAGGTGTCTAAATGCCTCCTTTAAACAAACAAACAAACAAACAAACAAATCTTATTCTGGTAAATTTAAAGTTTGATAATACTGGTGACACAAACGCAGCATTGTTCTTGATGACTCTTATTTGTGCCACCAACTGTGTGTTCGCTGTCCTCTCCCCCCATGTGCCCCCCAGCTCCGCAGTCACACCGCTCTGCAGTACCTGGTGGTTTGATTTTCTCTTGCTTTTCCCGGTCCACTGCCCCAAACCAGCTGGCAAAATCTTCTTGTTGGTCCCTCCGTCTTGCCTGTCTCTCTTTCCTAGGCTCAGCCTGTCAAGCAGGAATTGAGACCAACAGTCAGCATTTTGAACTGGTTTGCCATCCAAGAGTAGGTTTTGAGCTGTGTTTCCACATTTTTATCCTGTCACTGGACAGATCCCATCACCTTGCAAGCCACTCGTCCCTGCACCTTCTGTCAAAGGCTACTACCACCATTGCCACCACCGTTTGCTTTGCCTCCTTCTCCAGTGGATTTCTGAAAAGGAGCATGCTTGCTATATACAGCAGAGGGGAAGAGGGATTTTAAGCTGGATCGTTTCATAGATCTGGTTAAGAGCACGACCACATGAACTGTCAGACTGATGTGGCACCAGCTGAGACAACCTCTGCAAAACAGTGGGGGGCACTTAAGAGGCGGTAACTTCTTAAGCTGGGTCTGCTGTTGCCAAATAGTAGCATGCAGCCACAGGCAGCACACTTTTTCATGAATATGCTGGAAAGCAAGGGAAGGAATAAAGAAGGGGAAAGAAAGAACCAATATGGAAGCGTTGGAGTGATCTGAAATGGGGCACGGTACAAAGAAATTTTCAAAAAACACTGAATGCCTCAGAAAGCATAACTGGTTTTAATACTACACTTTTTAATATTGTTATTAAATGAAATCGGGAAGGAGTGTGCTGAGACACTGTGCCACTGCATGGGCCAAGTAACTTCTATTCCATCTTTCTGTTTCTGACTTTCTTAAACCAGTTTGGCTGTTTTTCTAGTGATCTAGCTCATTCCTTAAAAAGCTCATGTAGTTTTGTCCTAGTAATACCTACACCATGGGCTGAATGTGAGCAGCCTTTGATTTGAAAATATGAAAGGAATAGGTTAGTATTAATTAGAAGCATAAATGATTTTGTTGTTTCTGCCCCATGCTTTAATAAGACTTAAAATTATTGTTACCATAGCGTGTAGTTTAATGATTTTCACTTGAAATTGTGAAATTCACTAAAATCTTTTTGGGAAAAACAATGAGGAGGAACAAATAGAGCTGAAGCAGCTGGAAATGCAAACACACAGAAGCAACTTCTCTGAAAACTGCCTCCTGATTTTTAAGGAGGACGGCTTTGTTGCCTCAACATTAGTAACACTTCTCCAATGGCATTTGCCTTAAGAGAAATGAAGGTCAAATAATTATTGTAGTAGTTATTTTATTTACTAAACCTGCTCCTGAAAAAAACTTTTGGCAGAATGTAGGGCAAATTGAATTCCCCATGAATACTTTTTTTTGGAGAAGAGGTAATGCGTGGAACTTTGATTTTTTTCTGGTTTTCTATTTGTCCTGTTTATTTAATTTTCTTTTCCTGAACCAGGGTTTTTCAATCTTTCTTGATCTGTGAAATCCTAAAAAATGCAACAGCAGTCTCGGTAGGGCAAATTTACTGCTAGGAATAAACCGCTTTTATAGTTACCTTTTGCAGCTCCCTTAAAAATCTCTGTGGATTCTCAGATTGATCTATGGATCATAATTTGAGAGTCACAATGGCAAAGAGAATATAGCCTCTTTTGAAAGCAAGGATTTTAAATACAGTGCTTCCTTCAGAAGACAGATTCTTGCCCTCTTTAGTGTCTGCATAGTCTTGTAGAATATTAACTTTAGGAGCCAAGATCTTAGTTGAAATCCTATAAGCATTTAATCTTCGTTTCAACATCTGAGCTCAGTTGCATAATCACTTATAACAAATTGCCCACAAAATACCTTGGATTACTCTCTAGAGCTCTAATACTCAAACCATGAACTCATAAATTTCAACTTTTAGGAGTATTCCCCTGACAAACCTTATATAAATAGAGGGTTTTTAGAAGCTTTAAATGAAAATTCATCATAAAAAATAAATATACAATAGTCCAAACTCCATTTCAGTGACTTCTTGCTGAAACACAAGACTGTTTTGGGATGGACTAAAGCCAGTGTTTTAGGAAAGATGTGTAAGGATCGTAGAGTACCAACTCAGAACTTTTATTTCTTGGTAAGGCTGGATGGGGAGCACAGCTTCTGGAAGATGTCATTTTGTGATTATTTGTTTCTTTATAATTTGGTTTTGTTCTACGTCAGACCTGCCTCATCTGCTATGAGAATCCAGGTAAATTAGGAGTTGCAATCAACACTCAACACCCCACTTGTGCCTCCAGCCTTTCAGATAAATATTTGGGACCCGTATTAGTATGTAGGTCTTTAGCATATACTAATATCTGACAAACAAGGGGACTTTTCCTCTTCTGTTTTGCACCCTGTATTTGTTTCATCCAACAAATGGGTAGGTTTAAAACTCTAGTGATTCAGAATAGCTGAGCGGTCACAGTGCAGCGGTGAAGGTGAGAACAACAGATGCGTGATCAGATGGGATCCCTGCTTCTGTCAGTCCAGCTCTATATGTGGATCCTAAACAGAGATCCCCACGTAGTCTCTTCCCTGCCATGGAACTGTTGAGTAGCATTTGCTGGCTGGGATGTGATCAGGTATCCCATTTCACATATAACTGTTCTGGCAAAAAAATATTACTTCCCCTCACTGCTTTTCACCACCCGTCTGGCAGAAATTATTGCCCCTGCACAGGCAGCATAGCTACCAGAAGTGTCCAGACATCTGTTCCTGATGAATTCACCATAGGAGCAGACGTAGTCCATGAAGATGACCTGGGCAATCCTGGCTGGCAGGTCAGTGGGCAGTGGGAAGCAGCAGGGGATAGTAATATATTACATTATTAAATCTGAATGATGTTATATGGCCATGTCTATAGAGTGCTTTAGTAATGTAATAAAACGGAAGTAATTTCTAAAAGGACAAAACCTCAAAACTCCATGTGATTTGGTAGTTCAAAGGGTGGTATTCAACAATTTCCGTTATATTCCTCAACAATATTAAATCCTTCAGTATAATCACTGCAAAATTTTTTGTTTACTCTCCTCTGTGGCCTCTCAAGTGAAACAACCTTACTTTTCCCTGCAGTCTGCCAACTTGCTCCCCATTTTCTCCATCAGGTTGTTAATAAATATTCTAATACTAAGTGCCCTGGTGTCTGAACTCTCCATTAACCTCTCCCCCCTCTGAGAATAATCTGTTCTCTAATACTTTGTTTCCTATTACTTCATGAGTCATTTTTAAATCTATGAAAGCATCTAATAACCTTCCATCAGATTTTCTAGAACAGAAAATGAGGGTTTTTTCCTCATTAAGAGTATAAGGATCAGTTTGGACTTTCTCTAGTAAAATCTATGCGAACAGGCACTGCATGGGTGATTTTCCTGTCTGCAGCAGGAGTAGCTTAGAAGATCCCCTGCTCTTAGATGTACTCACTGGCTTGGTACAGGATCATCCTAAAAATCCCCTTAAGTGCAGAAATAGCTTCCTAGTAACATGATCAGTGTCTTTAATGAAGAAGAAAAATCACCAGCCTCTACGAGGTGTGCTTGGTGTTATGCCCAAGAATCAAGGTAGGCTTGTGATAGCAGTTGCTGTGACCTGGCACTCTCACGTGTCTGTACAAGCAGCCACGAGCCCCATCCACGAGCAGCCAGAGGCAATGCCGTAGCGACTCTGATCAGTTCAGCAAAATGTCTGGAGGCGGTCTGAATCTTGCCCGTGATGATTTGGATTTTGTAGTAGCTTTTTTTTTTCACCCCGCCTCCAAGGTGGCTACTGACTTTTGAAAGGTAATCTGGAAAAAAAAAAAATCAGAAAGATTTGCTGGGCCAAAGAGCTGCTTTTAGGGCAATCGGTCACAGTAGCTACAGCAATTTGGAGGAGGAGTAGGCTTTGCACAGCACAAAATTGTACACTGGCCCAGCAGAAGTGATTTCGAGGGTGAACAAGCAGAACAGTGACTGAGGCAGAGGGACCTCCTTGGGGACAGGCTGAAGCCAGGTGGGGTTGGGTCAGGATCAGCAGAGCCCATGCCCTGGCAAGAGCGATTTGAGAGCTGTCCCTGGCTCAAGGCCAACAGCGGAGTTGGGGCCGGCAGTGGCTGGAGCCGAGGGGCCAGTGTGGCCATGCCACGCTGCAGCCGGGGCAGCCCAGGCGGGCTCTCCAGGGACCTGCCTGAAAGGGGAAGCCTTTAGCCTGGTCTTGTGCAGGGCTGAGGCGCATCTAAGAAAACATCCTGACTGCTCAGTGGTATGTCCTTTCTTCTGATTATTTTCTGCCATGTTTTCTACTTGTTGTGGTTTAACCCCAGCCGGCAACTAAACCCCACACAGCCTCTCGCTCACTCCCCCGCCGTGGGATGGGGGAGAGAATCGGAAGGGTAAAAGTGAGAAAACTCATGGGTTGAGATAAAGACAGTTTAATAAGTAAAGCAAAAGCCGCGTGCACAAGCAAAGCAAACCAAGGAATTCATTCACCACTTCCCATCGGCAGGCAGGTGTTCAGCCATCTCCAGGAAAGCAGGGCTCCATCACACGTAGCGGTTACTTGGGAAGACAAACGTCATCACTCCAAACGTCCCCCCCTTCCTTCTTCTTCCCCCAGCTTTATGTGCTGAGCATGACATCATATGGTGTGGAATATCCCTTTGGCCAGTTCGGGTCAGCTGTCCTGGCTGTGCTCCCTCCCAGCCTCTGAAGAGTCCTTGACTAGCAGGGTACTTAGCAACAACTAAAAACATCAGTGTGTTATCAACATTCTTCTCATACCAAATCCAAAACACAGCACTATACCAGCTACTGGAAAGAAAATTCACTCTATCCCAGTCGAAACCGGGACACTGCTCTTCTTACATCTCCCAATGAGTATCAGTTATGTAGATCAGAAAGTAAAAACGGTTTTCTAGTAGATGGTTGTAGTATACCAATATAACTGCTTCTTCCCTGCGCATTGCATTAGTATGACTACCTTTTTGCAGGGAGAAAGCCCACTGCTATTATCAAAATCCTTACACTAAGAGATGCCTCACAGCACTTACTGTATGCCAGGAGAAACCAAAGGACGATCCTGACCCATCACACTACTTCTGCCAAAACTGCTATCAGACCCATGTCTCCCTCTTAGGACACAGCTATATTTGCAACACAGCTGGATTCACGGAGCCCGTGTCTGGGTTATTCAAACGCCCTCTCCCTAATGAAGATCTTTTCGTTCTCTTCTTTTCCTTTTCAAGAGTACAAATGCCTGCCTTTTCTTTGCTGCCCTAGTCCCTCGGGGTTTGCAGGGCCCCGCTGCCGCTGTATGCACCTGTGCCCCGGGAAAGGCTGGGTCTGCCATAGGGAATACATGAGGTAAATGGCTGGAGTAGGGATCAAGATGCTGAGGTTTTGTCAACCTGAAATACTCAGATCTGAGTTCTCTTTGTACATAACCCCGTGGCAGAATGAAAGGCTGTTTGAATGGATTCCCAGAGAAGATGGGATGACCTAGTAATAGCCATATTTAGAACCCAGCTTTTTTCCGCTGCAGAAGGGTTATTACGGAATGAAGAATGCCGTTTTCCTCCTTTAAAAGCTGCCCATAAAACAGAGGCGGTGGCAGGAGAGGAGAGCAGAAACCTCCTTTAGGAAGGTGAGAGAATGGGTGTAATTTTTTGGTGTTTTTTTTTTAAAAAGCTTTTGACACACCGTCATACTGTAAACACCAAAGCAAATGGTAGCAGAAGTCGCCATAGCAACAAAACCTTGGTCAGTGAAAGACTTTCCAAGAAGTGGTGATTATGTCCTTCAGGTAGCAGAGAATAAGACCTCATTATATTCAACCTTTGAATACTTTAATTTGCACTTTGCTTTAAGGGAAAAGGCAAAATTAGGAAAGCAAACAATGAACAGGATTGCCTTTGTTCTCCTCTGGGGTGGATGGTGGAGTATAATAATACAAGCGACAATAATCCTGTTGCCATCCTTCCACCCCAGAAAAAGAAAAAAGGATAAGCATTCCTTGAACCTTTTTTAAGATTATAAAACATTAATTACTCTTTAGTGATGGTGGTAACATTCTTTCTTCCTTCTAACCCTCTAACCCCAAATTAAGGCCTTTTGAAAGCAGCAAAATATTGAAAAATATTTTAACCGAGAAGTGGTTAAGCTTTCCCCCCGGCGCAGGTGCCAAAGGACAAGGGAGCCCTTTTCTGCTGAGCCTGGTGCCAGGAGGGTATCCCCCTGCCGCTGCATGGCAAAAGGTCCAGGCTGGAATCTGAAGCACCTCAAGGCTTTGGGGAACCTGCTGGAAAGCTGAGGGTGTGCTAGTTTTTTGGTATAACAACGCCTCAGGCTGACTTTGCCGCAGTCCTTCACAGGCTGAGCCGTCCTCCACAACAGCTGGACTTGGATGCTCTCAAAAAATGTGACAAATGAGCCAATAACAGACAACTCTGTTGTTGCCTGATGATGCTCTGAAGAGTGAGGCAGTATATTTGGTGTGTTTCAAACCCAGAGCAGCAAGAAGCTTGGTCACAAGCGGTGTCGGATCTGAGTTCTCTTTATACATAACCCTGTGGCAGAATGAAAGGCTGTTTAAATGGATTCCCAGAAAAGATGGGATGACCTAGTAATAGCCATATTTAGAACCCATCAAGACAAATTATTTTAAATTTCCTATTGGAAATATTCTTCATGAACATCTGAGTTTTTGAGAGGAAAATGAATTTGTATTTTAAAACTTTACTTTTAGCCAGCTTGAGAAAAGAGGATTTGGGGCCTAACTACCAGCCACCAACTAGCACGCCAAAAGCAAATAGTTTTAAGAAAACCTTAAGACCCCCAAAACTAACAGGGCTGACATTCTGTAACATTTTGACTTAAAACAATAGGTTTTGGTATTTGATGCAAGACTACAGGACTTTGTGGATTTTTTCCCCTTTCTTCAGCTCTATTAATCACGTCCAGACACAAGTATAAATTCAAAACAAAGAAAGGCTTAATCTTTTAGGAGACTAGACAAATGCTTAGAAAGAACATTGGCTTAATTGATTTTTCTTTTACTAAATACGTTTTGAAATTCTCCTCTTTTGTGATATGACTTGTCCCATTGCTTTTTATATTAGGCAGTCTCTGAATGGTACTTTCATTTTCCTGTAATTCAAAATCAAGATGTTCCTAGTGGGACCAGAGCAATAAATTGTTCAGCCTGGAAGAAAAGTGCTTGTTCTGATAAGAGGTTACAAAACTGGTATCTTCTACCTCCATAGAACAATTCCCATTTTTTCTTCAGATTTATCATTTGACTTTTGCATTGGCTTTGTTTAATACTGTTGGTCTGTCAGGGCTAATACAGCTAATACTGAGTGCAATTCCTAACTTATATGGCCTAATTTATATGTATAATGTAATTTGGGTTATACGTCTACAAAAAATGGTTGATGCTGTGTAGTCGTTTTCACCCATGGAAGCTCATTGAGCTCAAACAGGTCAGCTAAAGCCTTGCATAGACCCACGGGACTTTTGTTGCTCTTCTGTATGGCATATGTGATTGTAGACATCTCTATAGAGAGAAAGTGGAGTGTCTGTGAGGAAGTTCCTCTCTTTGTTGGTAAACACAGTGTGATTTTAACAGAAATCAGAGAAGCCCTGTGAAGTCAGTACTTTGATGTCATTTTCACAGAGATACTTTTTATACCATTTGTGGCAAAGTTACCAGAAATAGCGCTGTTTGTATAGGGAGTCCAGGGAGCTATGCAAACCTTTTGATTTTACCAACAAATAGAAAAGCTGTAGTCTCCTGTGGCTTGTAAAAGCACGGGCAGGAAGAACTCAAATGTGGTGCCATAGTTAGGACTCTGAAAATAGGTTAAAGGTTAATAATAATAACAATAACAACAACAACAACAATAATCTTCAGCATTTTTATTGACCTGGCTTCATACAAAGCTGGATACGTATTTTAACGTACTTTTGCCTATTTTAATGAATAAAGCATATATAGGTCACTGGCAAAACAAAACCAAAATCTCTAGGTGCACAGTAAGTCCATAGCAAGAGGACAGCTGAGTAATATAATTTGACACATTTCCTTACCTGCCCATCAGCATTTTTGCCCTGTATTTACATAGCAGACCACAGCTGTCTCTACATCAGATATCTTAAAGAATAGATAGATAACAGAAATACTTTGGGAAATTATTTGGCTTGACATTGTTGAGATGTCAAGGAAACTTGGCACAGCTGTTGTGGAGGCTGAAAATATGCAGAAGTGAGAATCTGCTGGTTGGAAAACTCCAAGGAAAAGAAAGCAGCCTGGGAGATGACAAGATGGGTCTGTGCTTATTTGTCATCTGTCAGGGCCATAATCTTGGTTTATGTATAGAATCTGTTAATTAGAGCTGTAATGAACTGTTCGGTTCACTTTGTTCATGTACTAGTTTGCAGACTTAGGGACAAAAGCCAGTGCCTGAAGACCCAGGGGACTAATTAAGTACACAATGTTTCAAGTAATTAACATCCTAGTCAGATGTTTTCAGTGACAGTAAGTATATTACATTGTCATTGCCCTGCCCTAGAGCACCCTCAGGCCAGGTTTTTTAAAAACTTTTATTCTGTAATCCATTTTATCTGTTAACCCACACAAATGTCAGGGATTCTCTAATAAATTCATAAAATAAATCTTTAGCAAAACTTGTTCTTTCCAAAGAAGTCATTGTCATGATGAGATGACCCAAGCTGTGATCCTTAAAATCAATTCTTTGTGTATCAATTTAAACTAAATAGAACTATTGGCAGAAGAGATTTTTGCAGAGGCATGATGCCAGGCTTTTGTACTGCTTATCGGATTATGTTGTCTGTGTAGATTAAAAGACCAGTTAGACATCTTGTTGCATATTGACAATTGCATTCCCATGTAGTACAACTGAACTATTAGCTTTGGTAAAACGTGGCAGCCTAAAGCCCAGTGACAGTCAAAAAAATGCATCTGCTTTTTCAATAAGCAGCAAGTTATCAAAGGAATTTCTAATCTGGAAGAACAGATCATATAAATCTTTACGAAAGTGTCCAAAAGTAACAAAAGGTAAAATAATTCAGAGCCAGTAACAAGACTTCAGTTCTAGCGAGTTAGTTCCTTTAAGCATCATGAGGTGATATTAAGAAGGTGTTGCTTCATGACTTGCTAGTTGAGGTCAGTTTATCGGTGTGTTTGCTTAACCTACTGGATTAACTATTCAGACTGATAGGCTGAGATCTCTGCATCTTCCCTTCCCTTTTTAATCAGCGGTAGACTTTCTGATTTCAGAAAGCCTTCTGTGAAAGTTTATGGGTAATTTTCACGATTTTGCAGTCTTGGAAAGGATATATGAAACTATTTGTTACCTTGCGTGGTGGGTTGACCTTGGCTGGATGCCAGATGCCCACCAAAGCCGCTCTATCACTCCCCTCCTCAGCTGGACAGGGGAGAGAAAATATAACAAAAGGCTTGTGGGTCGAGATAAGGTCAGGGAGAGATCACTCACCAATTACTGTCACAGGCAAAACAGACTCGACTTGGGGAAATTAGTTTAATTTATTACCAGTCAAATCAGAGTAGGGTAACGAGAAATAAAAACTAAATCTTAAAACACCTTCCCCCCACCCCTCCCTTCTTCCTGGCCTCGACTTCACTTCCGATTTTCTCTACCTCCTCCCTCCGAGTGGCGCAGGGGGATGGGGAATGGGGGTTGCCGTCAGTTCATCACACGTTGTCTCTGCCACTCCTTCCTCCTCACACTCTTCCCCTGCTCCAGCGTGGGGTCCCTCCCACGGGAGACAGTCCTCCATGAACTTCTCCAATGTGGGTCCTTCCCACGGGCTGCAGTTCTTCATGAACTGCTCCAGCGTGGTCCTCTCCATGGGGTGCAGTCCTTCAGGAACAGACGGCTCCAGCGTGGGTCCCCCACGGGGTCACAAGTCCTGCCAGCAAACCTGCTCCAGCGTGCGTGGAATCCTCTCTCCATCGGTCCACAGGTCATGCCAGGAGCTTGCTCCAGCGCGGGCTTC
>NW_009210579.1:0-1122 GCF_000690835.1 Fulmarus glacialis
AGGCGGGTGAAGGGGACTTGTCCTCGCACGCCTGGCCCTTGGCCTCTCCTCTGCCCTGTGGGCTTTGTCTGGGGCACTGGGCTCGCTGGGGGCTGCGTGGTGCTTGCCCAGGCTGGGACAGCCAGCTCGAAAGGCGACAGGGAGGAAAGTCAGGTCCTGCCCCAACCTGTTGCTAAAACCATCCTGAAAGGTGTTATTTGCGGATGGGGGGAAAGGGAGAGATTTCCCTGAGGCTCATATCTCACCTAGTCCAGCTCCCGCGGGTCCCATCCAGCACCTTGCACCCATGCACCGTCCTGCATCTGGGGCCACCTGCACTCCCTGCACAGCCGCATGCACCGTGGTTGCACTCAGTCCCCTCGCTGAGCTCCCAGCTCTGCGTTCTTGCACCTGGCTGCGATCCGGCGTCCCCGGCTCCGCAGAGGAGCCGGCGGCTGTGCCATGCTGTGCCGGAGGGTGCTGGCGAAGGTGCCACGTCCCCATTTGCCATGCAGCCCCTTAGCAACGCCGGCCCGGTATCCTTCAGCCCTGTTCCCTCTCCCTCGTTACTTATTGCCATAATTGCCTCCAGGAGCATAAATGAGCTGCCAGATGAGTGGGCTTTAAAAAAAAAAAAGAGGAAAAAAGGGCATGTGAGAAGGTTTACAGAAGCATGCATATAAGTGTATGCATGTGTATACATGTGCGTGAGAGAGGGAGAGAAAAATGCCGTGGGGTACGGGATATGAGTTAAGTATTGCAAATCTAATCAGGCTGGCTCTCAGGGCATCAGGGATAACCCCTGCAGCCTGTGGCACTCGGCATTTGCAAGAGTTAAGGAGATTGGAGGCAGCTGCCAAGGGTAATCAGTGGGGATAGGTGCCACCAGACCCCCCCTGGGGCTGCTGCCCCGCTCCGGGGTGGGAAAGGGGCTGCTGGGTCTGGGATATCCCGGATTTTGGGAGGGAGAGGTGAGATAGGACGGAGAAGCGCAGGAAGGTTCATGGCTGGGAGCTCGCTGTCCTGGGAGCATCCTCTCTCTACTCCGGTATACGTGCAGGAACCCACAAACCCAAAAAGGATGAAAAGTTGTTAAATTGGGCTCGGAAAGCTGCTGCTGAGAGTCCGGATCCCGCCAGCCGG
>NW_009210580.1:0-3540 GCF_000690835.1 Fulmarus glacialis
GGTCGAGCAACGAAGACGCCGGTGGGCACCGAGCGCCGGGCACGGACAGGCGTTGCTGCGAAGCCCGGCGCGTGCCGAGGCGTTACTGGCCCCACTGCGCAGCTGAACTGCCCCACCAAACCGCGCCGTGCGTTTGCACCGCTGTTAGGAGACGAGGGCGGCACAGCCGGGACGTACCGCGCGCATTTAATTACGGCTGGGGGGCACGAGGCCTGGGGAAAAAACAAATTCTGCTGGAGAGACGGTAACGTGCCTTGCAGAGTCGAGGTCTGGCTCCTGAGGTTTGGCGTCTGGGTTGGATCGAGAAAGAAAATGCTGTCATCCTCAGTAGTTTCTAATCCTATTTTGGCTGAAAAATTACGCATTGAGATGTTTGCAATTAATTCCCCTCCTCCACAACCCTCAAGTCTTTCTTTTACGGAACAAAACACAACCGAAGTGCACACAATAAATCTTTCCTGCAGCAAGAACATTAACATGCAAGATAAAAAAAGGAAAATGGAAAGCAAGAGAAGCATAAGAGAATGGAAAGTATACAAGATGGGAAGATAAGATGATGTCTGTTACCAGGAAAAAAAAGAAGTCGGATAATAAAACGAGAAGAATTAAGTAGAAAGAGAGACATGACCCAACATGAAAGAGGAAGCTGAAGAGATACGAGCTTTACGAGTCACTGAGCAAAGACTGAGCAATGATTTCCAAATTCACAGCATCTCCCACTGCCCAGAAAGCAGAGCTCGGAGCCCACAACGAGGAGGCGTTTTTCTTGTCGGGGGGGTGGGAATTGCTATAATAAAGTGAATTTAAAAAGCGATTCTCCTCCTCCTTAAATACAATAAGGCACCAAAAATGGAGGTGACCTAGAAAAGGCTTTCTCTCTCTTCTCCTCCTTTTGTAACTTCTAAATGCTTAATATTAAGCATTAATATTAAGCATTAATGTTAAGGTTAATATTAATATATGGGGGGTCCTGATTTCCTGCAGCTGAAGTAGTCAAGGGATGAGAACTATTTTCTTTCTGATTCCTTCTGACAACTAATTAACGTTCTGACAGGAATTACATTTTTTCCTCCATTTTCCTCCTGTTCAGTTTTCTTCACGTTACTTTTTCCTGCTCCTGATAGATTTTACTGGAAATGATCCATTGGATCGGAAACTACACGCAGAGCTAAAGCTGAAGGCAGATGAGGGAAGCGCCGCGACAGCAGCTTCACCTTTTTCAGCCCCTGAGGAAGGCTGGATGATCTGTGCAGGGAAACATAAAATGCCGTTTTGCTCGCCCTGTGCAGGGACTACAAGATACAACCAGCTACTACCAGCAGAACCTTGCCAGGATCGCCACTCGCCTGCGCTGGTGAACCTGCGGGTACCTGACCCCAGCCCTCGGACAGGCACCTCGGTGGCTCTGCAGGCACTCAGGGCCTCACCGCCAGACTCCGCGTTTCCAGCTCCAGGAGATCATCACATGCCGTTCAAGCCAGCGAGCGACCGCAGCTCCATCAGTAACAGACCCCAGCATTCCTCATACGCCACACGCTTGAGTGCTTTACAATAACCCCGAAGACATATGCAAGAGAAAACAATATTCTTGAACAATCAAAGAGGTGCTGTGTTCTCCCTGAAGAATGTTCCCCTTTAAATGCAGCATGCTAATTGCTTCCAGAAGCTGTGCCCCAAATCCTGCTGCCTGTGTGCTTCAGAACAGCTCAGAACTGATGCCTGCTCCTGGACAAACGATCTGTGCCCGGTGCTGTTCCCAAAAAGAAGGGGTGGGGTTGCTAAGGGGGCTCTGAACAGCAGCGCAGAAGCTGCAGCTCTCTAGCAGGGCTTTAAGCAGGCAGTGTCGAGGAGGGGCTCTGACCCCTCACCGCTTCAGCGACCTTCCTCAAGGCCCAGCGCTTAACACAGCGAGGGAGCATCCATATATCAGTCTCCTTTGAAACAGGAGCGTCTAGCCCTCATTCATGCAGGAAAAACTCTTGCGGACATAAATCACAGTTTTGAACACCGTGAAAACTAGAAGGTAAATAAGCACATCCAACAGACTCTGGTCTGCGTTGTCTTAGAAGCCATCTCACGAATTCACATTGACATACATCTCTGAGGAGACAAAATCAGCGTCTCCAAGTTCTTGAGAGCTGGGGGGCTAGTACAGCAACACAGATCTCTCACTCTGGCGTGATGAACAAAGGACGTGAGCTGGGTTCAGAGGACAGGAGTTTGTGTTTGCCTACTCATCTAGTTTTAATTTCCTATTCTGTCACTTCCTCAAGCAAGAGCCTCTCTCAAGGGAAAGAAAAACAAAACAAAACCCTCTTCTGCGATCCCGGGGGCTGTGGCTTAGCAGAACCAACTCTGGCAGAATAAAGCACACAGGAACTAAATTGTACTATTACATGGTCTGCATTAACAGTGCAGAAATGTTTTTGACAGTAAAAAAGTATTTGGATTAATGGTGGGTGGGTTTTTTTCCAGAATTTAAAGGACTTGGAGACCAGCCCTTTATGGGAAATGTGCTTTCCAACCGATGGAAAACACAGCAACACGCCGACAGCTCTGGTGCCAGACCTCGGCAGCTTTCTGTCCCATTTCTTACTCATCTTTCGCAATTTTATTTTCTACATTTTAGATATCGTTCATCTGTTTAGGCACCCATTAGTGAAGTTGCCAAACGGTTACAAACCTTTTTCATTCTGGGCAATAAAATGTTTTTTCCCACTAGTCTCTCAAACACAGAAGACATTTCGAGAGACCAAGTCTCCTGTCACCTACTAAGAACGTTTCTCCAGCTGCCTACGTGTTTCATCAGATCCGCAGACCCACAGTATTTGTCTCAAACACGTCAGGGCTTGAAACTTCCTTCTGACACCTAATTCCATGCAAAGCTGTTCTCAGGCGATAACACACAAAAGCAGACTCTACTCTTACGTGCCCCGTCGTACACGCAGCTGCTCAGAATATGTTCTGCTCTATATATAGATACAAACTGCAATCACTTAAACGGGAACCTTTCACATAAAAGCAAAGTTTTGTTCCATACAAAAAAATAAAGGGATAATATCAATGTTTTGCGGGATAGTGTGGGCTGCTGAACTACTGATGGTGTTTTCCCTTTTGAAAACCCTATAAATGCACCAGGAAACATCCATCGTGGCCGCCGATGAAACGACGTTGGTGTGCGAGTAAACTGCTTAACACTCTCCTACCTTTCGCCAGGACTCGAGCCGAGGCTTCACGGGATGCAGGAGGCGTGCGGAGCAGAACCAGAGAGTCCCTTCCGGCCAGGAGCCCGTCTCCGTGCATGGCTCCCGGTTTCTCCCCCGCTCTCCAGGCGCTAAATAAATAACAATGACAAGGCGCAGGTGAAGATACGCCACCAGCGGAGCTCCTCCGGCCTCACTGCTGGGGCAGGCGCACCCTGGGCTCCCGAGAGCGCGCTGGGGCGGCCCGCAGCGAAACTAACGGGAGGTGACACAAAGGGCGGGAGAAAGAAGGGGACCCCGGGACCTGCCCCTGCCCCGAGCACCGGGCGGGGAGCAG
>NW_009210581.1:0-244 GCF_000690835.1 Fulmarus glacialis
CCAGGACGATGTGCCCGGAGCTCAGGGAACGCAGCCTTCGCAAGCCCCGCCGGTGCAGGGACCTCCGGCCGGGGCCCCGCACACCCCACAGACCCCGGGGCCCGGGGGCCCTCCCAGTACGCCAGCCCAGACCAACCCGCCAAGCCAGCAGAACCAAGGAGACAAACAGCAGCAGCAGCAGCACATTGAATGTGTGGTTTGTGGGGACAAGTCTAGTGGCAAACATTATGGCCAGTTTACCTGC
>NW_009210581.1:352-1041 GCF_000690835.1 Fulmarus glacialis
CAGTGTCAGTACTGCCGCCTCAAAAAATGCCTCAAAGTTGGCATGAGACGGGAAGGTATTGGGATTTCATTTGTTTTGCAATTTTTTTTTCACTCGCTGCGTTTTGGGTTTTGTTGTTTTGGGGTTTTTTTTAATGATTATTCTTCTTATTTTTAACCTCCCTCCCCAAACCCAACCAGAACCTTTCCTTTCCCCCCCTCCCTCCCACCCCCTGAATAAACAGACAGAAACTTTCTCGTAATGAAAGAAAGAGGAGTTGCAGAGGGTGGGCAGGGGAGGCAGGGGCTCTTGCATGCTTTCTCCTGCACTCGTAATTGATTTGTGTTTGTTTTGATTTTGCTGATGGAGGTTTATTGGAAGTGGATTTTTAGTTTCACGCTGCTTAGGAGCGAGATGATTATTCTGACGTGTGGTTACTTTTCCTTCGTGTTTCCTCCTGCATGTTCAGTGTTACCCCCCGTCCCCCGAGCAGCTCTGTGTGCCTGGGTCTCTGTGCGTGTGTGTACACACACACGGAGCCTCACGAGATGCACACACACACATATATATATCCCCCAGCACCCTGTCTTAGATTGCAATTTTACACAGGCGGTTCAAATTACTATTACAATGGGACTCACCCTACCGAGGCTCTACAGCACTCCACTGTGGATTCCCAGCCGGATTTTTCCTCCTTTAAAAATATATAT
>NW_009210582.1:0-8305 GCF_000690835.1 Fulmarus glacialis
CCCCTGCCGGCCCGCGCCGCGCCCGAGGCTCTGCAGGGGAGAGAAGCCGGGGGCTGGTGCATCCCTCCCCCCCAATTCTGCTCGCCCAGGGCACAGGGGGCATCCTGGCTAACTTATAGCACTGGTGCAAGTTTCTCAGTGCAGAAACATCTGCGGACACATTGTGGTTTTAAATGATTTCTCTGAAGGACTGTTCCTTTTTATTTATAAAAATGCATTCCTCAGCCTCTGGGCAAACGTGCAATAATTAACAATACTGTTAGCCAACATTTTTTGTAAGACCTTCACCTTGAAATAAATATCTGCAAACTTCAACCACACTGTCTTCCTGCAAATGCTTTGAGGAGAAAAAGCGGATATTAGCAGAGCCTAGAAGTTGAAATATTTCAAATTTTCCACATGAAGTCCAAAGACAACCTCTATACTATTTCAAAAAAGCATATGCATGTGAAAAGGTGCTGCTGATTAAGCTCAGACATAAAAAGGAAGCATACAAGATGTGGAAGCAGGGTCAGGTGATCTGTCCAACACTGCAGGGATGGGGTTAGGAAAGCCAAAGCCCACCTGCAGTTTAAGCTGATGTGGGATGTGAAAGGTGACAAGAAAGGCCTCTGCAAGTACGTAAGCAGCAAAAGAAAGGCTGGGGAAAACATGGACCTGTTCGTAAACGGGGCAGAAGCCCTGCTGACACAGAAGGACACAGAAAAGGCCGAGGTATCAATTCCTTCTTCAGCTTAGTTTTTACAACTTTACTTTGCATACACTTCTTAAATACTCCTTTGTACTCTTTCCAAAAGCCAAGATAAAACTTAGCCCAGAGAACACTCCTCAGAAAAGCTGTAGACGAAGAAGGAACTAGGACTAAAGCTGACTGAACTGACATGGCATATACAGCAAGACAATTAATCAGAGACCTGAACTGATGCTCCCACTCTCCTTTGGGAGAGATTTTTAAGTGCCAGACACTGAGTCTGACATGACCTGTGCTTAATTTCCCTGCCTCTGGTGTTCCGTATCACCAGCGTAGAAGATCCAGGCTTACCTCAAGGTGTACAGTTTAACACCTCTGAAAGCAAACTGTCTTCATGAAGCAGCAGATTAATCTACCCCAACAACAAATTTATCCAGATCTCGCTGTCCTTCGACTCAGTAGTCTGCCCAAAAATATTCTATTGTATTGTATTCTATTCTATTGTATTCAATGTCAGAAGTGCTGCACAAAAAGTCTAAGTTTCTTAAGAGACAAAAACCGACATCGTTCTGTTAAACAGAAGAAATTCTTCCTAATTCTTCCCAGGGATCCATATAGAGATGTATGAAAATTGATGGATCCTGAATCATCACTTTAGAAGAAAGCTTCAGCAATAGTGACAGACAGAGTAGCTGTAGTAACAAGTAGCCAGTAACAAACCTTTAAGCTGCAGTTGAAACTAACTTAACTGACAGAAAAACAAACATAAAGAAAATATGACTGGAAGACAGGCTTGCTGCAATTCCCAGTCATGCTTTTTGAAACAGCCCAGAATTTACACATCTATATTCGCCAGGAAATCGTTCCTTAGGAAGCTGTGTTAAAACAACTGCTAACAGCTAGTCAAAGCGACAGTTCAATTTCCTGAGACAAGGGTAGAGTTAGGCACATACTCCTTTTCTGAACCATCAACAATGTCTTAATGATGTCCAGCAGTACCAACTGCCACTGGTCAGAAGTGGGAAAAAGAAGGATGAAAGAAAGCAGCAGCAGGTTAATTTAACCAAAGCACAACTGACAAAATGAAAGCAAAGGCTGATGGCTACTTACTGGTAGTGAGTGAAGCCCAAAGTAGGCAAGTCAGCATACTTCTCAGCAAAGTCGGCGAGCCGGCTAATCACCCTTGCGAGCTGGTGGATGCAGGAAGGATAGAAAAGAGGCGGAATGAGAGAAAAAAAAAACCCACAGCAGAAGGTAGCACACTTAAGCACAACAACATTGTGAGAAAAAGGGGAAGGAAACAACTGTGCAATACTTGAATAGCCCCTTCTAATTGGAGAAAATGGTGTGTTTCATTTTTTCAGGGCATGCACGTTATTTTTGCTTGCTGCAAAACTCAAGCAAGAGATGATACAAGTGGTTGGACTTCAGCTCAAACTAGTCTAGTCCTTGTGCCCAACCCAATCCTGCAGCTGGTTTATCCCTGGGTATTTTCTTTATTCCTGGAACTGGTCAGAAATAAAGCTGCTTGGGGTATAATTGACACATGTACAGTCCAGGGCAAACTAGGTGCCAAGACACTCAGGTCAGATAGACAACACTGCACTACACTCCCACTGTATTTGACCTCAGAAAATTGTATTATATAGCTTCTTGAATGCTGACACGCTCCTAGGAATATAGTTAAGGGGATGCCTAAGCTGACCCTGAAAGCAATACCGTTGTTTTCTGAAACTAGTACCTGTAGCATAGATAAACAAGGAGTTGCTTTTAATTCCCATGGTGAGCAAAGAAGCTTTGGGGAAAGACTTGAGAGAGGAAAGGAAGATAACTGTTCACTTTCTTGAGAGTAACTCAGACAGCTCCTCCTAGCTTCCCAGCAAGGCTTAGGAAAATCCAAGTTAAACACAGGCTATTCACAGGATATCAGCGCTTCCCACTTCTGAGACACTGTGCACAACTGTCTTCTCACCTTGGGTAGCAACAGGTTAAACCCATCACGGAGGACAATCAGATCCTGAAAGAAGCAAAGAAAGGAAGTTTGGGCCATGTCTGAAGGACCAGACATAATGGCTTCTTTCAGAGAGTACACAGATAATTAAAATACGCTTTGTCCACTCAAAAGTCTCTTATAATGAAAGCTCTGCTTTTCTTCTTGTATCAGAACTTGTGGTGAACTTGCTTATGACAAAAATGCTGGATCCATCATTGCTCCTTCTATCCTATCCACAGAAAATCATACGGGGTAGTAGAAGACCCATTTCCACTGACTGGGCGTGAATAATTATTTTGAGATACTCCTGATGCCCATGGAATGACCGACTAAATCATTCATCCCAAGTGGAAAATGCAGGCACTGTATAGGCTAAAGACAGCAGGGAAGTAAGTGGACTGATCAGGCAGCAGTCATCTTCACTCCTCCTTTCAGACTGAAGTACAGCTAGGTGCCAAGTGTCACAAGGAATGTGGTATTACCTAAAAGCCAAACAGGCTTGCAAAGGAGTAGGGTAAAAATAATCACGCAGCAGCTTCTCGTACGACAAAAGCGGACATGAAGTTGCAATGACTTGGACACAGGGGAGCAGCAATATATACTGAGAAATTACTTTAGCTTGGACTCAGTTTTAGACAGGTTTTTCACAAACATTTTACAGTTCTGTAGAACGGTGGTACTTCCTTTTTCACTTAACACATTTATCCATTCTCTTGGCCACCAAAAAGCTTTATTTACCCCGAATTAATACAGGGGTTCCAAGCAGCAGTTGAAAGCTTATGGGCTGCGTATATCAAAAGTGGCCTTGTTTTGTAAGTCAGTGAACTCTTGTCCCGTTGGCATAACTCACGTGTTTCTGCATACGTTTGCAACTCACAATCTCTTATCTCCTTGAATATTTAACATGCAAGCAGAGTTTAGGGAACAGTTAGTTTCCAGAGAGATCTTGCTTCATATCAAAAGAAAGAAGTCAAGAGAAGCTTGCCTTCCTAAGGTAGCTAGGATAAAGGGGAATTAACTTCAACAGTAAAACTAACAAATATGTCTGAAAAATCTATTTAATATTATTTTATAAAGAAAACTTTTAGAGCTATCAAGTAAGCAACTGTAGCTTTGTTTCGCCCAGCTCTGCAGGCAGGAAACTGAAAATATTATATTACCGTATTATCCCCTACGTAACAGGAAGTTGCTCCAAGGTGAATGATGGCTGCAGCTTTTGGACAGCAGTGGGCAAAGGTGTGAACGTGGGCCATCACATCGTGACGCAGCTTCTTCTCTTCTTCTGCTGCCATCTTGAAGTCAATGTTGTCCAGATTTGCTTCCATCTCCTGTATCTGCTCATCTGTGATAGGAAGCCCAAGTGACTGCAAGGGAAAAAGAACTTTCTATTTCTTTTTGTCTTTAAGAGACAACCCAAACTGAGACAGAAGTTCTTTAGACAATTTACTCCCACATGACATCTCACAGAAGCGTGGCAATTTGGCATAATCAAGAGCTGTAACAGCAAATGCTTTCATTCTAGGGTTATCCAACCTTTTCCAATAGGATAGGACAGTGATCATACTTAGATGTTCCTCTTGGGCTTCATACTTTCCTCAATCATGTAACATCCCTGTGACAACTACAAAAATTAGACGTGGGGAAAAGTGATATAAAAATAGCGTAGTTTTAACTTCTTTTAATGAAATTTACCCTTTGGGTGGGTACAATCCAGCTACCATGTGATAAGATAGCTTGTGTCAGGAAGAACTCTTTGGACCGCAACTAGACCTACAAAACTGCAAACAGTGGGCTTAGAACATATGGAAAGGTACATACATTTGTACCTTTCCAAGAGTCCCAAAATACTTCATCTCAGTCTGAATCTGGAAGCTTGGGAAATCAGATCCTTGATCTGGAAGCAGGAGATAAATGCTCCTAGTTCAAAATGTTGAAATGTTCAAAAATATTTGCTAAACTTTTTCAGCAAGCCGACTTAAAAACAGAGTAAGATATCAAACCACAGAATTATATGCTGGTATAACTCTTGCACAGATCTATACTTGCACAAGTTAACTAAGCTGAGAAAAATGGCCTTTCCTGACACTGAGAGTTTAAAAGTCTCACAATGAACTTGGCATTACTACCTTTTCCAAATTAAAATGTTATTGTCTTGCACATTAGTTATTACAAGTCACCAGCCAGGAAGCTGGTATTTCAAAAGCTGGTTCTGTTCAGAATCAAACTGACTAAAAAAATGTTCTGCAGATGTGGAATCTGGAACTAGAGAAGACAGCAAGTGAAGGAGAGGTGTCTTCAAGGTCCTCATCAGTTAGTTAGTACCCACACAACTTAAAATATGATGCTGCAAGTGGATACACAACCATGAGTGCCCACATGAACGAGGAAAAGCATCTGGCTCCAGACTGCTGTCTTTGGGGTGTACTGATGCAGTCTGCAACTGCCTGAAAGCACACAGGAAACTCAGCAAGCAATACAGACTTGTGCCAAGATTAAAATCTCATGTCTTGTTCACGCATCCATGACCTGTTGGGAAAAGCTGACCACACTATGCAGTCACTGACAGCCATACAGAGAGGAAAGAAAGAATCCCCAAGAAAAGGGACTACCTGTCATAGGAACACATGCAAGGTATGGCAGTGCCAAGGCAAATGCTGTTCTCATGCGCTCACAAATATCACGAGCCCTCTTCCCTACGACTTTTTGCTGATACTGACAGTACCTCAGGAGGAAAGCAATCGGATGTCCTTCAAAAAGTAGAAAAACTACCTGAGGGAAATTATAGTGGTTTCTCCAAAGAAACTACAGGTCAGTGACACGCTCTCTGCATTGTGCTTTTAAGGTGTCATTCCACCGAGGCTGTTCCAACATTTTGATGCACTGCTATAACAATTATGACTGTTCATTCACCTCTATTCCTAAAGGGCACAGCAAACCAGGCAGATGATACAGAATGTCTCCTGCAAGCAGAATGAGAACATGGGGCTGCTCCTCTAACAAAGAACATAAAACAGAAAAATACCAAAACTTAAATTGGACAAAAAAAATTTGTCCAAAAATAGATTGGGAGCTACTATAGACTCTTATACAGAGAAAACATTCAGATTCTACATGTGCGAAACATTTTATTAGTCAGTTTAATGCTGCAGGATGTAAAAGCTACTTCTACTAGAAGGAAGAGCTCCATGAAATTTGTACTTATCTTTCAAATAACACATTGTTTAGCTCAAGAGTTCAGGATTTAAAAAAAAAAAAAAAAAGAGGTATTAATAGAGGTATCATAATACAAACAAATTTATGTTAAAAAAATAAACTAGAATTTTGGGATGGGTATGAACTCACGCACTTCATCTCTTAACTCAAACTTTAACTACTGTCAGCTGGGAAAAGATTAGTTTAAGGAGCTCTCTCTTACTAGTCACTCATTTTGCTGAGTCTCCTCTTTCAAACTCCTGGTGTTGCCTGCTGTAAGGAACAAAATACAAACTGTAAAGATTTTCTGTCTAATCCAGTTTCCAGTGAAATAACTTTTCAGTTCTTATTTCACGTATTCCAAGCAGACTACTTGAAAATTTCTCCTGTAAGTAGGGTGAATATTGAAACCATTCACCGGCCCTGTACTTTACCTAAAACTTCATCACTGAACTGCATGTCCACTCTTTTACTACTTCCCTGCAGCTTTCAGAAAACCTATGGTTAGATCTTCTTAATATTCTGATTTACTACAGAACAGGAATAAGTATTGCCCATAGTTCATTCATTACTTCTTTTTCAATGTACCCAGAAAGAAATATCATGTATTTTCAATAAGGATGACTGGAGAAGCAACATATAAATGGCTTGAAAGTGAAGATAAGTACTGTATTAAATATTGCCTATATTTCATTCATTACTTTTTTTTTCTAAAACATACCTAAAAAGAAATACTATGTATCTTCAATAAGGAACCCTAGGAAACTGGTTATATCCGTAACTAACTGATCATTGACAGAGCTAACAGGTGCTAAAAGTAGCTGACTCTTCCTCTTTCAATCCAGAGCTGACATCAGAAGACAAACTCCTCTGGAACTAAGAGACAGATAAAAATAGTAGTCTCCCTCTTCCCTCTATGAAAAGGGTGCTCAAGAAATTGCAAGATCTGTCTCTACTTTCTGGGAACAAAACCCTATGGTGGCAATGGGAGAGGAAGCAAGGGTCAAGCGACAGAGGAACCCCAAGTTCAGGGCTTGGGAGTGGAAACCTAGAAGTCTCACACTGGTTCTTTCTTGCTTTCTCCTGTTGGGCAAGTCACGTAAAGTATTTTGTTCTTCAACAGTAGAAAAGGCAATGGTTATCTGCTGGAATTGATATGACAGCGTTTAAATTACCATGCTTTGAACATGCAAAGCTCCTTAAGCATGCATTCTTGGTATTGACACTTCCTCTACTGGATTAGATTTGCAGTCTGCCCACTCCAGACTGTGACAATACCAGCACATGGTATTTCAGAAGACGACTCTTATTTAACACAGATGCATAATTACACCTTCAGCTTCTAAAACATCATGTTTGGTGCAGCATACTATTGATGAGGCCGCTGTAGCGGTATGATCCTTGAGCGCAGAAGGAAAGCATTAATGACACTGCGCGCTGCTTGTTCATTCTCCAACATGGTGCTTCTCCGCCTTTACGTTAATAGTAACAGCCAGACCTAGTGCTTGCATTGCATCCTAACCACCCCAGTACTTTGAAAACGGAAACTGAAGGTTTGTGCACAAACCAAATGGGCAGCTATTGAGTCTGAAAGCTATCTTGTCAGAAGGCAGTGTTTTTGTGGGGGTCTTTTTTTTGCCTTATTTTCTCTCCCCCCGCCCCATCCTGGAACATATTACAGTGTTTTCCTTGTCAAAAACCTGATATGAGCCTTCCCCTCAGGGTATGCCAACAGTCACAAGGAATCACGTTAGTCCATCTTAAAAAGTGACTGCGTCTCAACTAAGTAGTAATAACGGGCTATACACACACCCCTAAGTGGGACGAAATTCAAAGATAGTTTAGCTTAAACTACATTTTAAAAATATTGACTCCATAGACTCTACTAACACAACAGCTTGCAATCATATGGACATACTCTCAGCCTCTGCTTCCTAATGGCTGAATTTATACCAATCTTTTGTGCTATCAGGTTTTTTTTTTGTGGCACTCGGCCTGTCAGAAACATCATAAGCATTTCTGGCGTAACTGTTCTGCTCACTTTGGTCAAAAGTAAACTTATCTCAGAAATAAGGGCTATCTAAAAACAACTGGCTGCAGGTGCATGGGGTGGTCCAGATGGCACAGACTGACAGCAATCTGATTGAACAAGAGAGCACATCTCATCAGTCACACCTCCTGAAAAGTAAACAGGCAAGCGCTTCAGAAGGACACTCATGTTTGCTCAGAAGGCAACCCCCCCAAAAAAAACCTGCTTAGCAAAGCTTTTACAAAACTAATTTCACAGAGGCGGCAAAGGTGCAAGGGGGAGGGTACGAGACAAGAAGAGGCGATTTGCTGAGGGATGTCAGGTACGTACAGGATTGCCTACAAAGCGTTGTGTAAAACCGGGCTTGCACACTGCCCCCCCGCCCCCGCCCCTTTCCCCC
>NW_009210583.1:0-263 GCF_000690835.1 Fulmarus glacialis
AGAAAAACGGGGGTCAGACACCCACCGTGGGCATGGCTGCACCCCTGCCCCCTCCCCAGGACCTCCAACAGACCCTGTGCCCCCAGAAACTTGCACTGCAGTGGGCTTGGGCACCCACAGCCCAGGCTGTTCCCAGGTGTCCCCCGCCGTGACTCACCGGGGGCGGGAGGCAGCAGAGCGGGTAGTGCTGTCCACTGAACATCACTGAGCATGCTGGGAGCTGCTGGGTGCTGCACCCAGGGATGTGCTGGCCCGTGTGGATG
>NW_009210583.1:673-889 GCF_000690835.1 Fulmarus glacialis
AGCCACTAGCAGCCTCAGGGCTGAGTGCTCCCAGCAGCAAGCGACTGGCCAGAGGGGACCCAGGGACATGTCTTGGGACCACTGCCCCAGACACCAGCCCGGGGCCACCATGGGGTCACCCTTAGGACTGGGGCTGGGGGCTGCAGCACCTACCTGGTCATGCAGATCCACCATGAATGGATTCTGGTGGGGCGGGTGAGTGGCCGGGTGAAGCAT
>NW_009210584.1:0-239 GCF_000690835.1 Fulmarus glacialis
GAAGGGGACACAGGACTGAGGGGACACGGGGACACCCGGCCACCGCCACCCCCGCAGTGACACAGGGGACCTGTGGCAGCGTCGTGACACCAACGCCGTGGCCGTTTTGGGGACAGAGGGGACGCGTGACCGCTCGATGTCGCTTCATCGTGATGCCGTGGCCACGTTGGTGACAGAGGGGACACGTGGCGTCGTCCTGTCACCGTGGCCCCGGCAGCGATGGCCACCGCGCGCCCCCC
>NW_009210584.1:409-1484 GCF_000690835.1 Fulmarus glacialis
GTGTCCTGATGCCATTGCCGTGGCCACATGGGTGACAAGGGACATGTGGCTTCATCTTTGTGCCATCGCTGTGACCATGTTGGTGACAAAAGGGACACGTGGCTTTGTCCTCGTGCCATCGCCGTGGCCACGTTGGTGACAGAGAGGACACACGGCCATGTGTTGTCACCATGGTTCTGTGTCTTGATGCCATCGCTGTGACCGTGTGTTGGTGACAGAGGGGACACGTGGCTTCATCCTCGTGCCGTCGTCATGGTCGCATTGGTGACAGAGGGGACACGTGGCCACGTCTTGTCACCATGGCTGTGTCCTGATGCCATCGCCGTGCCCGTGTTGGTGACAGAGGGGACACATGGCCACATCCTGTCACTGCCTGATGCCATCGCCGCGGGCACCTTGGTGACAGAGGGGACATATGGCCGTGTGCTGTCACCATGGCCACCTCGTGACACCATCGCCGTGACCGTGTTGGTGACAGAGAGGACACGTGGCTTCATCCTGATGCCATCGCCGTGACCGCCTTGGTGACAGAGGGGACATATGGCCACATCTTGTCACCGTGCCCGTGACAGAAGGGACACATGGCCGCGTCCTTGATGCCACCACTGCGACCGCATGGGTGACAGCGGGGACACGTGGCCACCCCTGTGTCCCTGCCCTGGCAGCGTCACTGCCACAGCTGGTGACACGGGGACACGCGGCCGCACCCGCCACTGTCCTGCTGCCATCGCTGTGACCTCGGCGTCGGGGACAAGTGACACCTTTGGGGGTCCCCACCCCCCAATAAACAGCGCTGGCACCGGCACCGCCTGCGGGGCGTCACGGTGACAGGGATGTCACCGGGGTGTCACCGGGGGGTGGGTGTCCCCCAGGGTGTCACGGGGGGATGGCTTAGGGTCCCCTAGTGCCACCTGCGGGTCCTGTGTCCCCCAGGTGTCCCCTGTCCCCTAGTGCCACGCCCCCCAGGTGCTGTGTCCCTTAGTGTCACCTGTCTGCAGTGGGTGTGACTTGTGTCCCCTAGTGCCACCCTCACAGGTGTCCTGTGTCCCCTGGTGTCACCCATCTGCTGTGGGTG
>NW_009210585.1:0-210 GCF_000690835.1 Fulmarus glacialis
GGAGATGGGCGGCCCCGGGCGCATCCGGACAGGTGAGAAATTGGGGTGCGGGAGAGGAGCCAGGCGGGCATCGCCTTCGTTTTAAGGGGCGAGGACGGGACCGGTGGGATGATCCTTTTGGAAATCATCCCTCCGCCGTCATCCTCCATCCCACGACTCCTCGCCGGTCCCTGGAAAGAGTCGGGGATGCAGCGGGTACCGTTTCATCCC
>NW_009210585.1:253-1250 GCF_000690835.1 Fulmarus glacialis
TATCCCTGCAGGAGACGGGATGCGGAGGGAGGATGAAGGACGCTGCGTGGAGCAGGGATGTCCCGATGGAGCCAAAGGGGATGAAACGGTGGTAAAATCCAAAGAGAATAACCATGGGAGAGCTTGGGAGAGCGACCGGGGGATGGAGGGATGCCCAGGGACGGAGCAGAAGGATGAATTCACCCGTGGCAAAGGGGGTCGGCAGGTCTTTGGAGAAGAAAGGCTTTACGAATGTTCCCACTGCCAGAAATGCTTCCAGGACAGGTCAGAGCTCATTTGCCATCAGAGGTTGCACAGAGGAGGAAAGACTTTTAAATGCCGAGAGTGCGGAAAGGAGTTCGGACAGAGCTCGGACCTTAGTTCCCACCAGCAAAGCCACATTGCGGAAAAGCCCTACCAGTGCTCGACGTGCGAGAAGTTCTTCAAGGACAGGTCCACCCTCATCAGACACGAGAGGGTGCACACGGGAGAGAAGCCCTACAAGTGTCTGGAGTGCGGGAAGAGGTTCACCCGTAGCTCGGACATCATCGTCCATCAGCGGATTCACACGGGGGAAAAACCCTTCGAGTGCGCCGAGTGCGGGAAGAAGTTCAGCCAACGGTCCAACCTCTTCACCCACCGGATCGTACACACGGGGGAGAAACCCTTCGCCTGCCACGAGTGCGGGAAAACCTTCGCCCGGAGATCGGAGCTCACCATCCATCAGCGAACGCACACCGAGGAGAAGCCCTACCAGTGCTCCCAGTGTGAAAAATCCTTCCGAGGGAGGTACGGACTCTTCAGGCACGAGCGGTTGCATACGGGGGAGAAACCCTACGAGTGCTCTGAGTGCGGGAAGAGCTTCGGTCAGAGCGGGGACCTTATCACCCACCAACGCTTCCACACGGGGGAGAAGCCCTACCACTGCTCCGAGTGCGGGAAGTTCTTCTGCAATAAATCCAGCCTCGTTAAACACCAGAAATGGCATTCGGGGGAGAAGCCCTACAAGTGCCACGAG
>NW_009210586.1:0-210 GCF_000690835.1 Fulmarus glacialis
CCCCCCTGCCCCTCACCTTGGCCTCGTACCCATTCACCATTTCTGTCTTCTCGCTCCTCCAGCCCAGGATGCCGGACTTGTTCCTGGGGTGACACAGGGCACCGTGAACGATGGATGGTCTCGCTCGGACAGCTCAAGGTGCGGGCACCCCGGGGGGCTCTGCATCCCTGAGGGGGGGCTCGGTGCCACCCCCAGCGCACCTCTCGAAGG
>NW_009210586.1:666-993 GCF_000690835.1 Fulmarus glacialis
GCCCCCCTGCCCCCCCGGGCGGGCTGCCAGCGCTGAGCCGGGTGGAGGATGCGCCCGAGAACCCACCCCTCGGATGAGGGTCTGCAAGCTTGGGGTGTGGGGGGGGAAGGGGACAGGTGTCCCCCATCCTCGGGATGGGGATGGATGCTGGGGCTGGGGGCAGCGCCAGAGATGGGGGAAGCTCTGCTGGGAAATTCCCGCTCCCCACTCCGCTCCGCTCTGCCCTGAGCTTACCCCAGCTGGTGAACTCCCACTTCATCTCCACGTAGAAGTCCTGGGCCTGTGGAGAGCACAGCGGGGTCGGGAGGAGCCCGTGGTCGGCGTCCC
>NW_009210587.1:0-262 GCF_000690835.1 Fulmarus glacialis
GAGTACGTTCCCAGCCTCAGCTGTGCAGACAATCCTCCCATCCTTGCAGACAGAAAATCAAAGCTTGAAGAACAAAATTCTTGTCTTCCCTCCCTCTGTCTGCAAGGATGGGAGGATTGTCCTCATCTTTCCACTCTCTTGCCTTGTACGTTTTTCTTCTCCGAAGAACCAGACAATGGCTACAGTTGAATACAGCAGGATGTGTTGAATCTTCTGCATTGTCTTTTCGGTGGGGGGTCACCTTCTCCGACCTTGAGTGGTT